>NC_053047.1:8196818-8499848 GCF_003473485.1 Medicago truncatula | reverse complement strand
ATCATCAAATTAAGTATGGACCAACAAATTAATCAGAATTAAGGTCTATCAGATCAATTAAGTAGGAAGTTACATTTCAATCACTTTCATTTTTAATGTCAACAGTAATATATGAACTATAATAATTGAATAGACCCTGCATCTGGATATAAATCAATCTTCATTTTCATTTTCATGTATACAATAGAAGAAAACAAAAAAAGTTGAATACAACATAAATTAAATTATACTGTATAAATAAAAACCAAAAAAAATATACTAAGACAATTGGTACTACATCAACCTCAAAAACTTGTACGATTTATAAAGAAATTCGATATTTGTCACATAGTACATCTTTATAAACTAATCACATTTTAATAGGTTGTACATTTAGATTAAAGTATATTATTTGCACCAAAAAATGGCAGAAGCTCCATCCTCAAACACCAATCTAAGATTATCCGGCAAAATAGCCATCGTGACAGGAGGTGCTAGTGGCATCGGTGAAGCCACGGCACGTGTCTTTGCTAATGAAGGCGTGCGCGTGGTTGTGATCGCCGACATCCAAGATGAGCTTGGAAATCAAGTAGCTGCATCCATTGGCAGCCAAAGGTGCACTTACATCCACTGCGATGTCACAGATGAAGATCAAGTCAAAAACCTAGTTCAATCAACGGTTGATACTTATGGACAGGTTGATAATATTCGTAATCTTATTTATTACTCTCTCTTTTTTTTTTACTCTAATTATTTATTATTCTCTCTTGACTTCAAAATAATCAATTGAACACTAATTTATGTCGGTATTTTTCCTTCATCAGAGTTTGAATCTAGATCTTAATTTAACTCCTTTAACTTTGTTAATCGTTAGCTCAAACCAATTGTTTTGTAATGTTGGTTAATTCTGTTATCCTATGCAACAGGTAGATATAATGTTCAGCAATGCTGGAATCGCTAGTCCCACTGATCAAACAATCATGGAACTTGACATGTCCCAATTTGACCGTTTATTTGCGGTCAATGTTCAAGGAATGGCGTTGTGTGTGAAACATGCAGCACGTGCAATGGTGGAGGGTCGCATAAGGGGGAGTATCGTATGCACAGGGAGTGTTAGCTGTCGTCAAGGAGGCCCCAGGTCAACGGACTACACAATGTCAAAGCATGCAGTGTTGGGACTAATGCGTGCGGCTAGTGTGCAACTGGCCGCACATGGAATACGAGTCAACTGTGTTTCGCCGAGTGGACTGGCGACACCTTTGACTTGTAAGCTTTTGGGGATGAGCGAGGAGAAAACTCAAGAGACTTACCAAAAATATGCAAGGCTTGAGGGAGTGGTGCTCACACCCAAACATGTGGCAGATGCTGTATTGTTTTTAGTTTCTGATCAGGCTGAGTTTATTACAGGCCTTGATCTTAGGGTTGATGGTGGATTTGCATATGGAAAATAGTGATTTGTGCACTAAGCTATAATAAACCAAATAATAAATAACATTTCATTTCAAATATATCAAAACAGTATCAACAACAACAATAAAGGGAATCAAATTTGTTGTTGGATTGATTTTGAGAATTAATTGTTTTTCATATTTATCAACTGATAATGTAAGTTCTGCAAGTGTGAGAAGTATAAATAAAAAGATATTGAAAGCATAGGTGTTCCATCCAGGCTGATTTTAGCAGAAGACGTTAGACTCTTACATTATGACGAATCAATGTCTGAATTGTGTTTGGAAATCTAGATTTATTGTCTGATATGTCACGAATAGGATTGTTTTCATTTTTTGTTGTCGATTAACTTAGCCAAGTGGAACATATTTTGAAATTCTACTTGGTAATTAATTCGTTGAATTTTGTTTCATAAACCAAGTGAGTTGAGTTTCAGTTATATATAGTTCGTACATTTTTCTTTCCAAAAGAAAAATTAGACATTTTTAATAATATGACGTTATGATCGATTAACAGTGTAATAATCAATCAGACAAATCCATCATATGTTGCAGAACCATTGAAAAACTGGAAAATATTGATCAAATCCAAAGGTTGAGCATGTGTGAGTGAGGAACTAAGGATGATATGCAAGGAAATAATTGATACAGAAATCTCAATTATCACAACTTCATAGGTGAGCACTACCACATTAATTTAACACCTTAACTAAACTCCCCTATCATTCAAATCACAACTGTATAAGAATATTAAGCAATAATAAGCCACAAACATCAATTTCTCTTAGGAGACTTCCAAGTTCCATGAATGCCTACGCAACATGTCACATGGACACTTCAAATTAAAAAACATGTCATGTGTTTATGTGTTTGACACATGCCAGTATCTAACACCAACACGAATCAACATGAGCTACATTCAATCTCCTAATTTTGTATTTGAATTATTACCAATATCTTTGTGTCATTATGAGTGTCTTGTTCGTGTCTATATTAGTGTTTCATAACACAATAACAACTAATGTGAAAATAAAAAACAAAATGCATTAGATATTATAAGCCATAAGCTATGTAGCATATACACTTCAAATTAAAAGTGCCTTGTCGAACAAGTGTCTATGTGCTGGTATTGTGTCCGGTGTTTGTGTCTGTATCATTGCTTCATAGATGATAACACTACCTGCCTAAATACAACCAATTATCAAGAAGCACTTATCCTTGAAATTGAACTGCTGACAGAAAAAAATCTCACAACATTTATCATATTGATGATATAAAACATCTCTTCCGTTTATGTTTACATACTTTTCAAATTCATATAGCTTATGGTTCTTTACATAGGGATATTGATGTACACTATCATATTCATTTCAACCACTTTCGAGTCTTTGACTTTAAAGGAAAAAACCAAACAAACATTGCTTCAACACATTGCAGTAGAACTCAATGTTTTCCATCTACTGCAATTGCAGGACTTGTCTTCCTCCTCCTCTCTCTAAAGCTACGGCATGAAGTCAAACTCGGAATGCAAAACAGCGACGATTTAGGCTCTCTAACAGATGCACGATCCTCACTCGTGATTCTTTCACTACTGCAAGCAGAGTTAGCGCCCGAGCGATAAGGAGTTGAGTTTGAGGATTTAGGTAAAACATCTTGGATGGTTGGTTTCGCTTGTTTCTTTTCTTTAACATCATCATCTTGGTTGTCTTTTACACTGTCTTTGAAAAGCTCCAACAGTTTCTTTTTCTTATCTGGTGATGATTCGGATGGAGAAGGTGAAGTTCTGTTCCGAGAAGAGGCTTTGTTCACACCAGGTGTACCAAAAGCGTGGTGAATTGGAGTGTTACCGCGAGATGGTGTAAAGTCTGCAATACAAGAAATAAACAATATGATTAGAGTTTAATGCACAGTCTCATGCACTGTCGATGTATATCAGTTTTACAGTGCGATATTCAATAAGAGCCCGTCATTTTTTTCATATCATAACATCGATTTTAAAATTACAAAAGAGATGTGATGTGGCAAAACAGTAGATTTTCAATCAATGTCAGTGTGTTTATGCTGATTGTGTATATCCTAAATAAGCATACACCTACGTTGTAAATTAGTTTTACACTAATATTCAATAGGAGTCTTCCATTTTTCTGTCATAATATTGATTTTAGAAGACAGTTACACAGGATATGTGATTCAGCTAAAGAAAAGATTTTCATTGGAAGTCAGTGTAAACATACTTTATACTGTCAAGTTATATCCTTTAAAAATAAAATAAAATAATTATAAACACATCGTGTCAAGTTTTGCACATGCACCCAATTATGTTTCGGACGTAGGGTGTTTGTGCAGGTGTTTTACGAAACAATGTTATAATGTGAAAAGAAAGTAAAATATGATTTAATATCTGTAAAATATTTTACACTATCAAATTGTATAGTTATTAAACTCAAAAAAATATTTCTAATTTTTTCGAAAATGGGTGATGCCTTCCTCGTAAATTGACATTATGAAGAGGCTTGAGAATGATACAATGTCGGTACAGAAAACGGACAATATTATGTTTCATATACCGATGTTTTTCTTCAAATATTATCATCTATAAATTCTCTCTTACTCATTATAATTTCAGCATAGAAAATGGACAGTTGAACAAATTAGAATCCTCTGTTAAAAAAAAAGCATAAAGAGAGAAATGCTTACCACCATTGACACTATAGAAATCATCTTCACAATCTGAGTCTATCCAAGCTTTGGAATCAAAAAATGCTTCCTCTTTGCTACCTATACAGAGAAAAAAAATTCATTAGGGAAAAAATTACTAATCAAAATCAAAATTCAAAACAAACAAAAGGACAAAATTATCTCAATTATTTGTTTACGATACAAGTACAGTCCAACTAATTAATCAGAAATAAAGCTATAAGTACAGTACAACAAATTAATCAAAAGTAAAGCTGTCAGTACTCAGTATGGACCAACAAATTAATCAGAATTAAGGCCTATTAGTTCAGTCTCCGTGCTCAGTTGGCATGGACATGCATTGTTATATGCAGGGGCTGGGGTTCGAACCCAGACACCCCACTTATTCACCTTGAAAAACAGTTCAATTAAGTAGGAAGTTACATTTCAATCACTTTCATTTTAATGTCAACAGTAACATATGAACTGTAATAATTGAATAGACCCTGCATCTGGATATAATTCAATCTTCATTTTCATATTCATATATTCAATAAAAGAAAAGAAAAAAGGTAAATACAACATAAATTCAATTAAATAAATAAAGAAAAACCAATCTTCATATTCACATGTGCAATTAATAATTGCAAATTATTAAGAACATGAAACTGGTGAACCAACTACATCATATCAGCAAAGACATGTTCATTCCACATGATAAATTTCTACTTGCTTGGTATTATTGCCTTTTTTTGACAAAGTATTATAACCTAATCATAGGTGAATTAATATAACATAAATTAAATAAATCAACCATTTCAATACTAAAGAAAAGATGATCAACATAATAAAATATTCCTCACATAAAAGCAGAAACGGTACAATTTAATTGCATGTTCGGATTGAAAGTGAGTTTGACAGAATCACGATGAGTTTAGCCAAAACTAAACTTCATAGCTTCAACAAAATTATGGTGTTAGTGTAATTTCATCAAATTCATCGTCAATTCAAACATGCACATATAATAATATAAAACATCAATTTTCAAAAATAAATTAAAAATAAAAATACTCAGAGAAAGAATAAACTTCTTCAATTTTTATCAAGAGATTAATTAATAATTCCACATATTAAAAGACCCCACAAGAACAACTTAGATCAAAATTCAAATGAATTCTCCCAAAAACAATTATTTATTAAAAAAAACATTCTTTTATATAAAAAAACACCAATCAGAAAAAGTAACACTCAAACTTAGATCCCAGAAAAGGAAAAAAAACAACCTATGAAAGTGTTGCAACAAAAAAAACACAAAAACCTTAAAAGAACAAAACAACAACAAACAAAAGAACCATACCAAAATCATTGAAGTTGGTCGTTGACCTTGAAGGTGAAAATTTCAAGTCACCATTTTTAGGTTGTTCCTTAATGGGTGATGGTGGAATCACAAGTTTCTGAGTTTTGGAACCAAAAAATGCAACTTTTAGCTTCATGTTATTGTTTTCTTTGTTGTTGGTTTTTCTTTGAACTGAAGAACAAGAACCCATTAATCAAAAAGATGATAACTTTATGATCATCACAGTCACTTTGCTCTGTTTTTTCTCTTACTTCAAAGAGAGAGAAAGTGAAAGTAGAGAGAGAAAATTAAAGAATTGAGAAAAAGGGTGTGTGAGTTTTTGGAGTTATGCAAAAGAGTGTGTGAGAAAATTGAGGAATTGGAGAGAGAAAGAAGGAAAGTTTAAAGAGGATTGGTCTTGAAAAGGAAGCTATGTTATGTCAACAATGTTGTTTGTGATGAGGTGGTGACTATTGGATGCTACATATATACTCTTATTGGGTATGGATTTTAACTTCTGTGTGACGAGTGTTAAGGGACAATGAGTAGTTTGTTGGCATTATAGTTAAGGAGTGAGAGGGGTCATAAAATTTTCACCCAAAAAAGTAACAAATTGATGGTTTGATTTTATAATGCTTTCTGATTCAATAATCGACTAATTCGATGAACAATAATATCATTTATTAGTGAAGGTCCAATTGATGTATGGATTTATCCTTCACATGAGTTGTTGGTAGTTAAAAATTCGGACTTGATATCTACCGTGAAGAATACACATAGGTCTCAATCGTTCATCATCAGGCAAAGATTTAGGGGTTTGTAGTTGCATGTAGTTCTTTACATTAAGTGAGAAAAAAATAAGATCATAGTGTAGTATTGACTTTGATTGTTGATTTGAGATCGAACGATCAAATAACATAGTTACATGAGCTGAAACAATTTCAAATCAACCGTTGATCAAGTTCGAACAATGCGAATTGTGATGCAATTATAGTAGGATAGAAAATCCTATTCCAAAAATTTAAGTCATTTGATCTATCATAATATTGGTGGTAGAAAATTTAAGTTTGATATGTCAAAGAAATTGAAATTTGGAATAATACTTTTAAAAAGATAATTAAGTTGTCAATTTTGTGATCAATTACACTTTTTCTTTGTTGACTAATTGAAAATTTCTTTACTAATTTGGGCATATATGTCCTTTTATGTGTTTACTATATCATTTCAATTTTGTTTGTTGTGGAACTTTAATCCTTTTATATAACACAAAGAGAAGGGGGGGCCATAGGTGCGTGTAATGTGAATCATTTGGTTGAGAAAGTCTTGTATAGGCACAAGCATTTAGACACAAAATTTAGGCACACACATAAATCAAAAAAATTAAAAGATAAATAAAATAGTCACATCAATCAATATTATTTTAATCATTTTCTTTTTAAATTTTTTAAATTCTTGTGTGTATGTCTAAATATAAGGTGTTGGTCTTGTGACCAAGTAAAAGTTTCTTCATTTGGTTAGCACTTAGCATACTTTGCGTCCTTAATAATCTTGAATTATAAAAACATTAACGAAAGCTTCACCACTTTTTATTAATAAAAATTTGAATCACTTTTTATTCAAAAATCTTTTTTTAATAAAATTATTTGTTAAATGATAATATCTTTAGTAAATTTATAATAACTTATACCCAATTACGAAAAGTTATTTAAGGTAAAAAAAATCATGTAATAATTGATTGAAACCTCGAATGGTCAAAGTGTCCTTTGCAAATAAGAGTAAGTGAGTAATAAAAAGGCAAATTTGTCAAATAAATCAAGCTTAATCGTAATCAAAATTTGTCACCTAACTTTTGCTAGGGTCAGCCATTGCACTATTTTGACCAAATGACCCTAAGTTAAAAAAAACAAAAAAACAAAAACTTTAGGTTACTCCGTGTATTCATCGTGTAGAAATAGTGTTTGCATAATTAATACTAAAAAATTCTCAATTCCCATCTTGTAAAACAAGGTTTACACTTTACACTGCACAAATACACCACTTTGAATCAAATTTTTACTCTCTTTTTATGATTCCTTTTTAAAAGGTTAATTTACTTTGCCAGTGTAATATATTCCCCATGTGTTAGTTATTCATATTTTTTATTAATATGATAAAGTTTATGTGAGTTGGGTTTGAGTTCATCACGGTTGAACATGCGTCAAGTTTTAAGAACGTTTATATAAAAATATATGGATCCTCTATTAGAAAAGTTCACACGGCGACAACCAAAAACTTAATTTATGCAAGAGCGAGATATGTGTTCACTATTTATCATCTGAATCAACTTTTATTCACATTAGTTATTTTATTTATTTATTGACATTAGTTATTCATATTTTGTTTTATGTGCACTATGCTAAATATTTTATGTGATTTTTATTACTAAAGCACCCTGGACCAGCTAATAATTGGAGTTTAATTATTGTAATATTTGGTGTCTTGTTTAACAATTGGATGGTTGGTATTTCCATGGGGAAAATCACATCCACATAAGGAAAATAATGAAATTGTTGAAATGATAGAATTAAAATCAAAATTTTCCAAGGAATAATTCAAGCAATCATATTCTTCCACCTGTTATTAATATCTGGATGATTGGTATAAGACAATAGAGGTAAATAATTGAAACGTGCCTAAACAAAAGAGAGATCACATCGGTATTATTTATTTTGTTATTCAACTTTTATATAAGATTTTTGATTTGATATTTAATGGTCCTCTAGTTTCATAATCGATATGGCATTTGATTTGATATTTAATGGTCCTCTAGTTTCATAATCGATCATACCGATTGTGAAGTAGATATTGAGCATTCCATGCTTTATTGATACACAAGGGTGAAATTAGCCAAAATTTTAGAAGGGGTCAAATATATAGAAAAATTAAAAAAATAGTATAGGAGTAGTTAAACATAAATATTATTTTAATAATTTTTGTTATTGACAAAGTTTTTTTGTGTATTTACTATAAAGACTAAGTGACAAAATAAGATAAGTAAATTTATCTATCAAATAATAATGTGTTGTGAAAATACTAGAAGAAAAATTAATGTCAATGGAACTTCGTAATAATAAGAATATGAATCATTTGATGGGGAGTCACATGATGGGGAGGTGAAGGGGGGCTAGGAGGATGGATTTTTAGAAGAAGATGACATCAGTCTTAGGATGCATCAATCAACAGACCTAGGGATTGAAAAGGGTTGTCCTAGGCAAAAGTCAATGGATGGGACAGATGGACAAAAGGAAGGATCAGATGTGACCTTTTTAGGATCTCAACATAAAGGTATGGAGTGAGAGAAAGTTTTTTTGAATCAACAAGTGATTGAGAGACAAGTGGCAAAGCTAGATGGAGATCAGGTATTGAGGTTAAGGGGTGACGATAGGTGTATGCCTGACAGAGTTGTTAGAATGGGGGGAGAGGGGACTCACGCGCCTGTTAAGGAGATGGGTGAGATGCCAGTTGGATAGGGAGAAAATGTTAAATTAGGTATGTTGGAAGATGGACCGGGTGTAGGGGAAGCCCATTAGTCGGGTCAAAGGTCTGCCATCCAAATATTTCTTTGAACCAAGATTTAGAGGTTTTCGGTACGGGTGGCTTTATTCATAGAGTTCCCGTGTCTAATCTAATACATGAAGGTGGGGGTTTGGAGGACGTGCAGAGAGCTAACAGTCACATTCGTTTTGTGTCTGATGAGTCTGATTTTCATATTTTTGTGATTTTATAGAAGATTTTGATGATGATGAGAAGCTCATTAATCTTAAACAACAGTAACGAGCGAAGGTAAGTTATTGGAGGTGTTAGCGGAAGGCGAGTTATTGGAGGTGTTAGCAGCATATAAAGTTTATGCGATTCAGAAGAAAGCAGGGTTCTCTTTTACTATGGAGAATAGGTCAGTTTCAAATAAACTTGTGGTTTTGGAACATGTGGATGTGAAGAATAGAGTAACAAGGGAGAGAGTTAATGATGATCAATGATTGTATCGACTTTCAATGCTAGAGGTTTGGGCGGGAGAGTGAAGAAAAATAAAATCCGGAATTTGATTAGGCAAAATAAGGTGGAGTTTTTGGTAATTCAAGACACCAAGCTAGAGGTTATAACACCGCCCCTTTGTTATAATCTTTAGGGGAGTGAAGATTGTGTGTGGGCTTTTTGTCCGTCGATGGGAAATAGTAGGGGAGTTCTTCCCTTATGGAGTAAGTTGAGTGCTAATACTCTCTTTACTTTCCAAGGGGGAGGCTTTGTGGGTGTTTGTGTAGAGTGGGGAGTCTTGAAGAATATATGTATTTTGATAAATGTTTATGCTAAATGTGATTTGGCGGCCAAGAGGAGAGTGTGGGATAATATTGTGGAGGAATGAAGGATGAGAGGTGGAGGTGCTTGGTGTGTCTTAGGGGATTTTAATTTGGTTTTAAGAAGGGATGAAAGAAGAGGTGTTAATGAGGAGGTGTCTTTAACTCGTGTTTTAGAAATTCTCCTTTTTAATAATATTTTGGGGGAGACGGAGTTGGAAGATTCTAATGTTCTTGGCCGAAGGTGTACTTGGTATCATCCTAATGGGCGATCGGTGAGTCGTATAGATCGAGTCCTTCTATTGGAGTGGTCCCAATTGTGGGGAGAGACATCTCGTTGGTTCTTTCTAAAGATGTTCCAGATCATGTCCTTTATTGTTAAACGTGGGAGGTAGGAATTGGGGTCCAAAACCGCTCTATTTCATTAATTTTTGGCTTGAAAATTGGGAGTTTAAAGGGGTGGTGGAAGAGGCTTGGATAGGGAATAATGTGAGTGGTTGGATGAATTTTTTGTTGAAAGAAAAATTAAAAGGGCTCAAGATTAAGATGAAAGATTGGAATAAGGAGGTTTACAGGGGGATTGAAGAGAGGGTGGAGAAGTTGATGGAGGATATTAAGGGGCTTGATGTAAAGGGGGGGAAAGTGGGTTGAGTGACATGGAAATTCGAGGTCGTAAAGATAAGTTTTGTGAACTATGGAGGCTTCTTAAGGCTAAAGATGTGAAGGTGGTAAAATGGTCACGATCTAAATGGCTTAGGAAAGGGGATGCACATTCAAAAAAAAAATCCATAATTGTGTTAAATCAAGAGCTTTAAGAAACTCTTTAAAGGCTCGAAGGGTGAATGATGGGTGGCTTACATCACTGTTTGATGTCTGGAAGACGGTTGTGGAATTTTTTACTAATCACGTGGAAGCTAATACATGGGAGAGGCCTAAGTTGGATGAGGTTCCGTTTGATAGGTTTTCCAATGAGGAAAATGATGCCTTGATTGCACCTTTTTCTATGTTGGAAATTAAGGTTGTGGTTAGGGATAGTGATAGGAACAAAAGTTCGGAGCCGGATGGTTTTAATTTTTCTTTTGTGGAGTTTTGGTATTTATTAAGGATGAGGTGATGATTTTGTTCGATCAATTTCATGCTAATGAGATTATATCAAAAGGAATGTTGGTGTATTTTGTTGCATTGATATCGAAAGTTTCATCTCCAATGGCTATGAAGGATTACCGCTCTATTTCATTGCTAGGTAGTTTATACAAATTACTCGCCAAAGTTTTAACAAGGCGTTTGGCGGGAATTATGAATTCTATTATTTCACCAACTTAATTTGCGTTTCTTAAAGGAAGGAATTTAGTAGATGGAGTGTTAGTGGTGACTGTGTTGGTGGATTATGCAGAAAAAATGCAATGTTTAATTTTTAAGGTAGATTTCAAGAAAGCGTACGATTCAGTGAATTGGAGCTTCTTGGAGTATATGATGGGTAGAGTGGGGTTGTGTCCAAAATGCGTAGCTTGGATGAAAGCGCGTGTGTGTGTGGGGAAGTATGTCGATCCTTGCTAATGGAAGCCCAACGGAGGAGATTAATATTCAAAGAGGCCTTAAACAAGGAGATTCAAGAAACACCTTTCTTATTTTTGCTAGTTGGTGACAAGTCACCTTATGTTATTCTTAGCATTTTTTCAGTCATTTTTAGTAGGTTTTACCATAAAAACATAGGAGTATTAGATCAATTGTCTATGATTTTGGGACATTTTTATTGTTTTCTATATTTGAGTCTGTAATTATATTCTTCCCGAAACATAGCAATTTTAGGGTTCACAAAGAAATCAAGCAAATCAGTTAAAGCAAGACATTCGAAGATTTATGTGGTCCTTGGGAAGATGAAGAATGAAGATTCAAGAGGCCTCGGAAGACTTTACAGAGGGACAAATTATGTTCCCAAGTTCCAAGACATTTCACATTGAAAAAAACACCTCAAAAGGCAAAAACACAAGCATTTCAACATCAAAAAAGCACTAAAGAGCCCAGGCGCACCAGAAGGGGCGCTAGGCGCCCAGAAGTGAAGCAAAAGCGTACAGGTGCATACAGTGAAGACATGCAAGGCATATGCGCCTGGCGTATGGTCTGGGGCGCTAGGCGTCCAATGAGTTGTGAAAAAGTCACGTTTTGTGACTTTTTTGCCTTTAGAAGCCCATGTTTTTAGCCCAAGTCAGGTGGAAACTTTCCCTATGAATACCACATTCCCCATTCATCGTTCAGAACTATAACAATTCAAGTGGAAGGCGATTCTAAAATCTTCAGGAGGGGTTATATCTTCTCCTTATCTTTTCTAAGGTATGTTTTTATCTTTTTGTATTTTGTCTTAGTTATCATGTGTAGCAAGATATTTATAGGCTAGGGTTCGAAGATGAACATATATTTGTTTTGTTGGATAATTGTTTAATTTAATGTCATTTATTTTAGTATATTTTATGTTCGCTAGTAATTTTTATTAGGATTGGTTTATCCCGATGAAGTACAACCCTAGATTAGGTACTTTTGTGACAAGGCCTAATACTGATGCTTATATCTTGATATTTATATCTACATGTTGAGGAAGTAAGTAGTTAATAACTAGACAAAAGATGCTGAAAGCGAGTTGACCCTAGTAGTAAATACTTAGGAGGTGACCTTACTAATATTGAGTAAAATCTGCTAAACCTAGGATGTAACTAGTTTTTAATTAGGGAAACAAGTACCAAGGGAAGTGAATCTATCATAGCATCACCATTATCCTCGACCTCTTGGTAAGGTAGACACTGATAGGGTTGCTAGTTTGTAGAAATATCAAGGGGAGAAGGAGAGTGTGCTAAGAGTGTTCTAAGATTCATGGATGGGAAGACCTTCAGAAACATTGGTCTTCATTGCCTTCAGAAACCTAGGAACACCAATTTAAGTCTATGTTTCAATTACTTTTGAATAAGCAAGACCCCGCACGTAAGTGTAACGCCCTCTCTAATTATTTGATTATTTTAAATGAGTTTAGAATATACTTATATGATTTGTGTGATTTATATGATTTATATTGATGAGTGATATTTTGTTATGATATATGTTATATATTTATTAATATAATATATATGTTATTTGATTTAGAAATATATATATATGCTATTTGATTTAAAAATATAATATATGTTATTTGATTTAGGAATGTATATATGTCATTTGTTATAGAAATATATACACGATTTGTTGCAGAAATAAATGTGATTTGTTATAGAAATAAATGTTATTTATTGTAGAAATATGTATGATTTGTTGTAGAAATATATATATATATATATATGTTATAGAGATATAATTGTTATTTTATTATTGTTATAGAAATATTATATATATATATATATATATATATATATATATATATATGTATATATTAGAATAGAATATTAATATTTGGATTTAAGAGAAAAATAAGTAGGTTAAAGATTTATATAAATAGGAGAGACCTAGTTTAGAAAAACATAACGTACGTACGACTGCTTTTGGAGAAAAGGGAGAAAAAGTCAAGAGAAGAGGGAGAGACCTAGAGGGGCTGCGATTTCTGCAAATTAAGGTAAGGGTGAGACTAACTTTGCAATTCTATTAAGTATGTGAATCAATGGTTAGGTTTAACATGATGTAGGATGAGTTTTTGAGGAATTGAAAAGTAGGTTAAAATTGTAGAATTAATGAATGAACGGTGGAAACTTGTTAAAAAGATGTAGAAATTGTCCTTAGACCTTAGATAATGATTTAGATGAATTCTGGAATTGAAATTAAGCTTAGAACCTTGTTAGATGATGATTTTCGTGTAGAAAGTGCATCATGTCCGAGCCTCGATTCATCGCTCGCCACGGCGAGCTATGATCCTCGCCTCGCGAGTGATGATCTTCATCGCTCGCCACGCGAGCCCTTTCCCTTCGCCTCGCGAGTTCTTTTGGTATTGCTCGCCATTGCGAGCAACCTTACTCGCCATAGCGAGCTAAGGCAGAGAGCATGTTGGATTTTGTGTTTCGACCTTTTGAGTTGAACCTTAGATGCCTTTGAGTACCTTTAGGTGCCTACTATTGATTAGAGAATGATTTAGAACGAGATTGAACCTAGAACAACCTTAGTTGGAAAGTTGGCTTGTACTCGCCACGGCGAGCAGATGCTCTCGCCTCGCGAGCACTTCCAGAATTGAGTGTTTTTAGCGCATTGTGAGACTTGAGTTGCTTGGATTGGTTAGAAATGAACTTTAGGTACATAGTGGACCTATTAAAGATAATGATTGTGAATTGTGGAGCTATATTGAAATGCTAAGTGTTTATAATGTGATTTATTGATTGATTGCATTACTTGAATTATTATTGAATGATCAGGAAGTTGTTGAAAATGAATTGGTATTAAGCTGTTGATATAATCTGATTATGCTGCTATTGTTATTTAACTAAGTTACATGAGTTGTTGTTGATTATCATTTGATATTGTTATATCCTGAGATGTTTATGTGTCACCTATGTTGCTGTTGTTGGTTATGTGAAATATTTATATGCCTTATGTGGAAGATGTTTGATGTTTAAGTTGTTGATGCTTCACATTAATATTGTTATGTTGTGAATTGCAATTGATATATTGATATCTCTCTATTGTTGTGTGATTTGACTGTGCTACTGCTGTTATTTAACTAAGTGCATGATGTCTATATATATATATATATATATATATATATATATATATTATGAAATGATGACGTTTAGCTCCAAATTATTGGATGCATGATGATATGTTGATTACGATGATTACGGTGTTTTGTTGTTAAGAGTCCATGCATAGCATTTCATTGAGCTTTGTCCTCACCACGATTAGGAGCTTTGTCCTCCGCACGTTTTAGGAGCTTTGTCCTCCGCACGATAAAAGTATATTAATACTTATGATGACGATTGGTACCACATGCATATAAGTGTCTAAGTTGCATTGTCGCATATGTCGAGTCAAGGTCGTTGTTGATGAATTATCATCCATGAGTTGTTAAGTTGTCGATGAATTATCATCCATGAGTTTGTCGAGTTGTGTTCTACCCATGTGTTGTTAAAGAAGTACCTACGAAGATTATACGATGTGAATTATATGATGTTGACTAAAATATTGCTATGTTGTTTAACATGTTGATTATGATATTGTTACGTTGCTACGTTGTTAAGATATTGATTATGATATTGTTATGTTGCTATGTTGTTTAACATGTTGATTATGATACTGTTATGTTGCTATGTTGTTTAAGATAATGATTATGATATTGTTAAGTTGTTATGATGTTGTGTATAATTGTTACTATTAAGTGATGAATATGTTGTTCTATATATGATTAATATTATTAAATGAATATTATGTTATGTTATTGATGATGATCGAATGTTGTGATTACTTGCTAATTGTTTATCAAATATGCTATGATGTTTAAGATGATATTGTTTAAGATGTTTATGTTGAAGATTTATGATGTTGATTTTGGTGTTAGTATGTGTTGATTATATTTTCATAAGATGATGAATACGTTGTTGTTATATTAATACAAGAAGATGAATATGTTGTTGTTATATTATTATATTATGAAGAGATTGATGTATATATAATTATTATTATTATTAAGTGAATATCATGTTATGTTGTTGTTATATTATTATATTATGACGAGATGATGTATATATAATTATTATTATTATTAAGTGAATATCATGTTACGTTGTTGTTATATTATTATAAGAAGATGTTTATGTTATGATGTAGATAATTATTACTATTAATAAGAGATGATTATATTGTGTTGTTTTAAAGTTATTAGTGATGATGATTACATGATGATATCTATGAGTTGTTAAGTGTACTTGATGATGTTTATGTTAAATTGATAAGTTGTCTTTTATTAATGAATTGATAATGAGATGTTTGATGAATAATTATTATTATGAATTAATGATGTTGTTATGTTGTATATGAATTAGGATTAAGATGTTGTTATGCTATATATGAACTATGACTATGATATGATGATCTATGTTTGTTACGATTTGGTTAATATGTGTTAAATGATAATTAGAAGTTGGTTGAGTTATTAAGAATTATTACATGAAGAATTATTATTACTAATAGATGAAGTTATTTGTGTTGTTAAATATAATTATTGAATTATATGCTTGATATTATTGTTTTGTGAAATCTCACCCCTTCTGCTTGAAAATGTTGCTCTTCGTATGAGTAACTTGCAGGTATTAATGATTAGTAGGAGTGGTGGCTAAAGTGTCTTTAGGTGCTCTGATACGTAACGGGATGGGAATTTGTTATTGCTTTCAATTCCTTACGTATTGTTTCTGAAGAGTTATGACTATGTTTTTAGAATGGATTTTTATGACATAATTGTAAAGAGGCTTTAGTGCCAAAGACTGTTTTTAGTTATTAAAGAAATTCCGCTGCGAAGTATTAAAGATTTTGTTATTGAATTTTAAAGGATAAATAGTTATTTATTCAGTTTATGATTTTAAGAAAAGAAGTGTGGCATTCCGTTTTTGTTAATTACTCTGATTAAATAAATGAAATTTTCACGTTGGGAAAACGGGGTGTTACAGTAAGGATCACCGGCGATCAAAGGGTGCAGTTAGCCATTGGAGGGATATACCTAGATCAACCGAGATAGTATAGACCTTGCACGTAAGGATCACTAGCGATCAGCAGGTGAAGCTTGAAAACTGAATAGGTTAGAACATCGCAACGCCCTCATCACTTGTATTGTCTACTTAAGATAAATAAACGCGACATGAATGTTATTTAATTCCAACAAAATAAATAGGGGGATTCAAAAAGTCTAACTGCTGCTTACTTTTCTACAACCAAACAGGTAACTTGCTATGTTGCAAACAGATAAAAATTGCAATCTCTAACTCTTAACTCTTTTATTTTATATCGTGAAACTAAAATAAGTAATGTGAATTGTTTGGACAAAACGCAACCTTGTGGATACGATACTCTACTTATCACTTTCTTACTTCGTAAACGATTTGGTACACTTGCCTAATCCGACTATCAAGTTTTTTGCGTCGTTGTCGGGGATTGTTGATATTTCCAACTAAGCGATTCAAATCGCTTATTTGTCATTTCTTTTTACTGTCGTTATGAGCGGGGAATTCATCTATGCAACTCCAAGATGGGACGAACCCGATCCCTTCTATGAGTACGAGAAAGAAAGAATCACCTGGATGGCTGAAGCCTTTCAAGAAATTTTATCTGAGACTCAGTGGCACCTTGACCAATACGCTGAAACTGTCAGGAAAACAGGAGAGGAACAACTTTTTTGGATAAATGCTATTTCTAAGAAACTTGGTGAGGCTTAAGTGATTATTGACAGGAAAACTGAGGTTTTACAATGTGAAATTTCACAGGAAACAAACTCTAGCAATTCTTATCCATATTTTCTAGAGGCTTATAACACTATGACTAGGGAAAAAGAGCTCATCGGTGAAAGAGAAGGAGATTTATCCCAATGAGGATGAAACTCCTAAACTTGAAGAGATAGAGCAGGTAGTAATTGTCAAACTAGTCTTTGTTATGACAATTAATACCAGTCAACCTTCTAACCCTACTAATAATGGATATAGCATCAACACAACTAAGTTGAATGCAAAGGAAGCTAATAGCAACAATCTAGTAGGCAAGAGTACCGAGAAATACTATGATACCTATTTTTTCTTCAATATTAATAATCCAAATAGAAAAATTAAATTAGGTAAATTAGCACCAGGAAATCATAGGAAGAAAATTTAGCTTAAGTAGGGTCAAGCTAGTGACCTAAATCGAGCCCCTAAAGAAGAGAATTTTTCTCCAAAAAAAAAAAATCAAATCTGGCGTGTGGGCAAAATGTGCCGCGCGTGAATCCACGCGCCAAGCCCTTAGTGATGACTGGGAGGGAGAGTGTGGCTTCGGCCACACCACTTTTTAACCCTATTTTCTCCAATTTTAGCCCTTTGTTGAAAAGAGATCATTCTCTCTTGAGAAAAATCTCATTGAGGGAATTAAGGAAGCACTTGAGAAGAGGAATTGGTTGAAATTAAATGGGTTAGCAAAGGAGCGAAATTGTTCACTTGCCATTGAATTTTATTCGAATGCATACCAAAAGAGAAAGAAAAAAGATATGTTCAAGTCATATGTTCGTGGGAAAGATATTTGGTTCGATGAGAATACGATTAATGAGTTACTTGACACTCCAGCACCTCTTGCATACGGGGTAGAGACTAGAAGCTATATATGAAAATGTCAAGGATGTGGAAGATATGGGAATTTTGGAAGAGATCAAAGAGGAGCTTTGTGGAGATGGTGTTCCTTGGCTTAAGCAAATCAAAGGGTTGGTGCAAAGAAAGTTTAGTATGAAAGATATGAAGTTGATGGATAGAGCATGGGGTAGCTTTGTGGTACACACCATTGAAAGTTGTGGAAACTCTTCGGATTTCCGGTTTGTGAGAGCGGTCATAGTGAAAGCAATCATAAAGGATGATGAAATTAATATAGGAAGAATCATCACGGATGACATGAAAAGAATTGTGAATATTGGATTTGTTGAAAAGGGTCAAGTTTGATATGACATTATTTCCTGTTTCCACTTCGGGGAGTGGTTGAGTATGATATTATTGTCAAGCTAAGGACATAAAATAAGCGCTTGGTGGGAGGCCACCCACTTTTACTGCATTTATGTGATCGTCGTGACAGAGACGTTAAACATGCATTGGATGGAAGGCAACCTATCATTTTATTTTTCTGCAGATTTCTTTTATTTTTTCCTAAGATGAGGTGACCTCTCGGAGTGGTCTCAAATCTTAAAATGTATTGATCCTCAAGCATTATGAGAAACTTTGTTTCTTTGCATTAACATTTACAACTTTAATTTTTATGCTCAAATTTTGTTTTAGTCTTAGGAAGTCGATTCAAAGCATTTATAGTTGAGGCTAGTTTAAAGAGTATAAGGATATTTAAAAAAAAAAATGTTTTATAAAAGGGACAAAAAGTTGCATGCATAAAAAAATTTAGGGCCTAAAATAACAATAAAAATAAAGTAATAACTAAATTTAAAATATCACCATTCCGCTTCTTTGAAAAATAAAGTAACCATTTTGTAGGGATGAAAAAACCTATTAAAGCATATGATTTGATTTGCATACAATGTCATTATTAAACTTTTTTAGCATCCATCTTTTCAATTTTTAGCATATAAATATATTTGTGAAGATACCTTAGAAACTAATGTAACAAAGTGACATTATAGTATCTGTACATTGGACCCATGTTTAAAAATAATAACTTTACACTATGAATGCATAACAAGTCTCAAAATTCCCTCAAAAAGAAGTCTCAAAATATAAACACAACAATTGTGTGTCCTATTTATATAAAGGTTTATTTTAGCAACCAACATTTTTTCAATTGGACACAAAAACCCTTATTTTTGTTTTTTGAGCAAATTAAAATTAAAGGGCACAAATGTAATTTTAATTTAAAAGTTAGTTTTTTTTATTATACGAGAATTATGTCTCGCTCATTCTCTTTCTTCCTTCCCCGTCGTTATACCTCTTCTCTCACCACTTTCATTGAGTTTTGTTTCCGGCGTCTAATTAGAAGGGTGATTGTCTTTCTTCTCCTCTGCCATCCATTAGAAAAGCAAATATAGCTTGATTATTTCTATCTTTCTTTTGGTATTAGCACTCTGTTGCAATCAGCTAGTTAGAAAACATCACTCTTCTATACTCATCTGTTGTGGTCAACGCTCTTTTATACTTGAATTTTTACCAAAATTTCTGGTTTGAATTCATAAGTAAAACCACAGATTGTCACAGATGCTAAATTTGATTGGATTGTATGGATATATAGAAGAAAAATGAAAGGGCTCATTCATCTATTAACCGTGGTTATATTTGTTATTTCATTTATGTTGACATTGGACAGTTTTTTCTGGTTGTATCGATTGTATTGGATTTGGATTCAATTGAATTGGAATTGACAATCATGTGTCATGGAAGGAGGACAAAGAAGAGAAGGAAGAAAGAGAATGAGGGACCTTTGGATTTCACGGGAAGAAGAAAAAAGAAAAATTAAATGTCAAATTAAAATTACATTTGTGCCCTTTAGTTTTAATTTGCTCAAAAAACAAAAATAAAGGTTTTTGGGTCCAATTGAAAAGGTGTTGGTTGATAGAATAGACTTTCATAAAAATGAGTGAGTCTATTGTAGCAAACCCCATATATATACATCGGGTTAATAGTGTTAATAGGGTTAATAGTGTTTTACCCCCTGTAATATAGGTCATTTCCGGTTTTCCACCCTGTAAAATATTTTTTTGGGATTCCGTCCGTGTAATTTTACGAATTTTTGGTTTTAGACCTTCATGAAAATTTTTGCCCCCTGTAATTTGAGGAAATTTTGGTTTAACCCCCCCCCCCCCCCCCCCCCCCCTCCCGAAATTTGAGCAAATTTGGGTTTACCCCCGGTTAACTTGAGAAAATTTGGGTTTACCCCCCTGCCATATCATCGATTTTGTACAGTCAAAATTCATGAAGGACCAAAACCAAAAAACTTCAAATTACAAGGACGGAATCCAAAAAGGAAATTTTACAGGGGAAAAACCGAAAATGACCTATATTACAGGGGGGTAAAGCATTATTAACCCTATATATATATATATATATATATATATATATATTTATATTGATAAGCAAGGAGAAAAGACAAGTATCAAGAGGAAACATTGATATCCCAACAAGGTTGGCACCCTGAAAAAATCTTCATCCTATGCCGCCAAACTCTAAAAGATTTATTAAAAAAAGAGAAAAGTATATGCAAAAAGATGGGTGACTAGACCGAAATCCTCAGAAGACGAAGATAAAGAAAATAAAAAAAGGAACCACAGACTAAGAGAATATGTAATAAGGACCACATCGATCACAAAAGAAATCAAAGTGAAGATCCGGAGGTAACCTAGTCAACCAATAGAAAACCTATCAGCGTGCTCGAACACTCCAATAGAAAATATTCACTCATTGAGCATTTGGAGAGGAGTTACCCCTTGAGAGGGTTCAACATGGTGGATTAGAACACATAATCTTTGGTAAAACTTAAAAAGAACCTTTACCATCTCATTTAAGTGTTATTTGATCTTTGTCACGTAATTTATTGTTGACTTTTTGGTTTAAGTTTAAACATTTGTAATTAATAAAATAATTAAATAATATATTTTAAAAAGTATATAGATAAAATATAAACATAATTTTATACTAATTAAAGATATAAAAAAAATGTAAGCTTTGACCATATTAAAATTCCTACCAATTAAAAGATATGACCAAAAAATTTAAGATATGATCACATTCATAGCATAGAGGATAATAAAATAAATAAAAATATAATATTTGATGACAAGATTCATGATAACATTTATCTTTGTTAATTAATTTATTTTATATTTATGTACAATATTGATTGAAATTTTTATTTATTTAAAATTAGTAATTTTAAATTATCTTTTTGACTGAAATTATAAACTTTATTATTTTACTTTATTATATGTAATACACAAATTCTTATCTATTGAGACACCTCATCAACACGTGTCCTTTTCTCTATCAGAAAAAGATAACTTTAAACTCGTTATAAATATATAAGTTCATTCTCATCTTTGACACCATTTATAATGATAAATCCAATTTCTTCAAACCTTTAATTAATTATCTATTTGCACAAATTTTATCTTGCAACGAATTGTGAGATTGTTGCTTCACTAATTCCTTGTCATTTGTCTATGTCTTTAGGTAGATATAAAGCTTCTTTATTATCTATTATTCATAATTTCAATTTTTTTTTGTTTTTATTTATTCTCTTAATCATCAAAGCATTGCCATTTTGTCTCCCTGGATACCATGGGAGAAAAACTCCTGAATTTTAGCATCATTTTTATAAGGATGATACAATGGAAGTCATTAATGATGTCATATTTGTTCGTCTTCTTTGTTTTATTGGGTCGATTGTTCATTATGACAAAGATTAACAAGAATCTCAATACGAGTGTGATTTCTTTGATTAAATATGGATTGGTAAAGTTACTTATGACGGGGCATCGATGAATCAAGCATTGATAATAACTTTCGGTATATTGGAGAAGAAATGCTATCAATTTCAAATCATTGGTACTTCTTGAAGAAATGCTCTTGGTTAGTTGTGAAAGCATTGGAACTTTGCAACTTATTTAGAGCACAAAAAGAAAGAAAGATAACCAAAATCATCTTGAAAGGATCCACAATGTACCACTTCATAACAAAAGCAAAAATGCACCTTGGATGTTCATTCCATTTAACTATTTTCTTCTTGTATTTGTAACATCTTGATAAATAATTCAAATCTCATATATTATACTTCATCCGTTTCATAATACTTGTCTATTTTAGAGAATAATTTTGTTTCACAATACTTGTCACTTTCAAGTTTCAATGCAATATTAATTATTGTCTTATCAATAATACCCTTACATATTTATTGTAGAGAGATAAAAAAAATAGAATGAAATAATAAATGATTAAGGGTATTATAGAAAACACACACATAATATCATAAAAAATAACAAATTTTATTTCGTTTCTTGGTTACTGCAATTTCTTCAAAATGTACATGTATTTTAAAATAGAGGGAGTAGTTGTAAATTGAGCATTATTGTTGCTTTTATTGGTTAAATATGTTTGTATACCCTACAAATTATAGACCTTTAAGTATGTTATGTATTTTTCTTTAAAAAAAAGTATATTTTGTATTTCATTTTAACTGTTTAGTCACAAAAAAATTCATGCACATAGTTTGAGTCCCTCATTTATTGTAAAAATGTATTAATTAATTATTAAACTCCATTGATGTTTTGAACATTATTAAAAAAAAATCTACACAAAAAACAAGCTTAAAATTTGATTTCTATGTTCTGATTTTGTTTACTTTTATCTTGAACTTTTGATGTTTAAAAAATTCATGTTTAATTCATGTCATATTAAGAGATTATAAATATTAGTAAATGAAATTTTTATAATCTTCTAAACATTTTTACGAAAATTCATTCAAAAATTAAAGAGTGTAAGGTTAATTAAACAAATTTGACTTTAGAAGGAACATAAACCGCGTGCATAAAATTATTTTAGGACCTAGACGAAGAATAAAAATAAATTAGTAACTAAACGTTCGTGTAGGAAAACATTGGGTGGAAAAGATCTCCCTTAAAAAATTTAGCACCGAATTCGAACACAAGATCTTTGATAAAGCTTGAAAAGAACTCTTACAATCTCATTCTATGATCTTGGATTTATTTTTGGTCATGTAATTCATTGTTTACTTTTTTGCTTAAGTTTTTATATTTGTAATTAATAAAAAAAAACATAATTTTCGTAGGGGATAGACATGCATCAGTGTGGTGGAATATGATTTGTAGAGTGCGTGAAGGAGTAGGTGAGGGAGTTGGGAGGTGGTTTGACGAGAATGTTTATAGGGTGGTTGGCAACGGGAGGAATACCTTATTCTGGTATGACACTTGGATAGGGGATACTCCCTTGCGGTTACAGTTCCCTAGATTATTTGAGTTGGCAGTGGAGAAGGAGAGTAAGGTTGAGGAGATGAGGCGGTTGGGGTGGGACGGTAACGGAAGGGTGTGGGTATGGAGACGTCGTTTGTATGCTTGGGAGGAGGAGAGTGTGAGGGAGTGTGTTGCTCTTTTATGTAACATTATTTTGCAGGACACTGTTCATGACTCTTGGAGGTGGACGTTAGACCCGGTTCAAGGGTATTATGTGAAAGCAGCATACCGTTTTAACACAAGTGCCATAGCTGAAAGGTCTCAGGTTGATGATGTTTGGTCAAAGCATATTCCGTCAAAGGTGTCTTGATTGGGGTGGCGTCTCCTTCGCAATTGGCTTCCTACTAAAGATAATATGGTTCAACGGGGTATTCTTATTGCAACAGATGGCATGTGTGTGGCTGGTTGTAATGTCTCAGAAACGGCTACTCGTCTTTTTTTGCATTGTAATATTTTTGGTGCTTTGTGGTTTAATGTGCGGACTTGGTTGGGAATTTATTTGGTCTCTCCTGGTGAGCTTCGACATCACTTTATTCAGTTTACCAGGATGTCAGGTTTGCCAAGAACTTCTTATCTATTCTTAACAGTTATTTGATTTGCTGCTATTTGGGTGACTTGGAAGGAGTGGAATAATCGTGTGTTCCAAAACACGACAGCTACTTCATCTACCCTTCTTGAAAAAGTTAAGCAGCATTCATTTTTATGGTTGAAATCTAAACAGGCGTCATTAGCTTATTCTTATTATGACTGGTGGAAACATCCACTTTCTTGTATGCGTGTGTTCTTGTAATTTTGTTTCTTGGTTGGCCCTTCAAAGGGCAATCTGACACTGTAATTTTATAACTTTGGTGGTGTTTCTTTTTTGCGCATCTTGTGCGATTGAAAACACTTTTGAGAGTATATATATGATTTTGATTTGTTCAAAACAAATAAAAAAAAACATAATTAATATATTTTAAATTGATATATAGAATAAAATATATTACATAAATTTCAGCTTTAACCATATTAAAATTTCTACCAACTAAAAACATGACCTAAAACTTTATGATTTGATCACATACATAGCATAGAAGATAAAATAAATATATTATAATCGTTGATAACAATATTAATGAGAATATGTATTTATTGTTTATTAATTTTATTTTATATTTTTTACAATATTAATTGAAATAGTTTTTGTTAAAATTACTCATTTTAAATTCTCTTTTTGACTGAAATTTAAAACTTATTTATTTTACTTTATTATACACTACGTGCACGTCTTTCCGCTCTTTTTATTGCGTTAATGTTTAAAAATTATAAAAGGTAGTCCAAGACTTGTCCATATGTTGTAGGACTGTTCGAACAAGTTGACTCTCTATCTATGCATCTAAACTATCGGCAGGAACAAAATGTGCCTTCTCTACTGACTCCTCAAGCTGAGTGCTATGTACCTCGACGCTCTCTTGTTGAATGGCGGCAATCTGAAGATCCTTTTATGCGTGTTTTTTTTTTTGTCAGGTGGTCTATTGGCTAGAATTCACATTATAAGGTGAATAAGTAAGGTGTTCGGAGTTCGAACCCTGACCTCTGTATATAATAATGTATTGTCCTACCAACTGAGCTATGCTCACGGGACTTTTATACGTGTTACTCATGTTGTTTTTGGGGAGTCGCAACTTTAAACACCTTATATGATCTATGCCTTCTGGATTATCCCATGGCTTCCAAATAATCGGTGCATCATTAATCGCCTATCATTTATGTATGTTTTTATATACATATAATGCTTCTTTATTACCTGTTATCCCCAATTTCGAACAACGTTTTGTTTTTGTTTATTCTCTTAATTTTTTAAACCTTTGCCATTATGTCTCCCTGGATCCATTTCCATGAGAGAAAAACTGCAGAAAAATTGCATCATTGTTAAAGGGATGTTACTATGAAAGTCATTGATGATGTCATATTTTTTTCGATGTTATATTTGATCTATTGTTCGCTATGACAAAGGTTAAGAAAAATCTCAATGCAACTATGAAATATATAGTTGTGTTATTCTGGTCACCTCTTCCAACGGCATGTCATTATCGTGTTGTTCCTCTCTCTTAGTTGTGATATTTGTTGAATTTTGATGGGGCATTGATGACTCAAGCATCGATAATAACTTCTGGTAAATTGGAGAGGAAATGTAATCGATTACTCCCTCCGTTTTAGTTTAATTGATTCATTTATAAAAAAATATTGTCTCAAGAATCTTGATCCATTTCACTTTTCAATACAACATTAATTACTTTTTTCCAATTATAATTCTAATTAATAGTACTTTCACAAGTCTCAATTCAATATATTTACTTTACATTTATGATAAAGAAGAATGCACCAATACTTAAAAAAAAATACTCTACTATTTTTTTCTTCTCTTTCCTTTATACACTTTTTATAATCTGTGTAAAATGAAAAACTGGCTTTGTTAACCTGGGATGGAAGGAATAGTTTAAATCATTATTGAATTTGTGTATCCATGAATGCTTAATTAAAAGATAATCAAAATCATCTTGAAAAGGATCCACAATATATCACTTCATAACAAAATCAAACATGTACCTTAGATTTGCATTTCTTGTAATCATTATCTTCCTGTATTTGTAACCTCTAGGTAAATAGTTCATATGTCATAAAGGACTGTTGCAAATTGACCATTATTGTCACTTTTATTAATAATTTTTTTTAGTTAATTATGTTTTTAAACGCTACAAAATATAGCCCTTTTAAGTATATTCTTTATGTAATTCTTATTGCTTTTTTAGTCCAAAAAAATTTCCTACACATAGTTTTATTCCTCCTTTTATTTAAAAATGTATTCCTGAATTATTTCACTTCAATCATGTTTAGAACATTATAAAATACTTCACTTAAATAGGTATTCCTGATATCTTCTTGAATTTGTTTACTTTTTTTAAGCTAAAATTATGGGGAGCACAGGGGTCTTCTACTGCATCATCCAAATTATATGAATAGAAAGATAAACGTATAAAATAAGAGGAGGACATAAACCAAAACCCTTCAAAATGTAGAAAAAAGAAAGGCCATAATAGATAAAAAAAAAAAAAACGAACTAAAAGCAAGAGGGATCGTTGTCCCCTTAAAATTAGTGAGGCGAGCGGTTGGAAGCACCAATCTTAAATCATTTGCTAGCCTTAGTTAGTTCCTTTGACTTCTTCTTTTTTCTTGGAACCACCAACTAAAATTAATGATCAGCCAAATCATCGATCTCTTCATTCTAAGACATATTAGTTCAAGAATCACTCAAGAGATTTGCTTAATTTACTCTTATCTTAAACTTCATATGTTTAAAAAATTCATGGTTAATACATGCCATGTTAAAAGATTATAAATTTTATTAAATAAATTTTTTATAATCTTGTAAACTTTTTCACAAAATTTGATTAAAAAATTGAAGAGTGTAAGGATATTTTAAAGGGTTAAGCATAAATTAACTATTAAAATTTGAACTGAGCAGAGACTAATACCGAGTCCATATTATTTTTGTAAGGACTAAAACAACTATTAAAATAAAGTAAGGACTAAACTTAAAATGCCTCAATTTTATAGGGACTAAAAACATATTTAACCAAACAAAAAAAAGTCAGATGTGGCATCCATGTGTGCTTCATCATTTGCTCAATCAACAACAATTAACAGTGAAGACCTATTTTGCTAACAGGAAAAAAAACGTTGGGGATCAAAAATTTAATAAAATTTAAGTAGGAAAAAATGTTCAAAACGCGCCTATTTATAAGGACTAATAGTATATACAAATAGCTTTGTAGTATGAGTGTATAACAACTAGTCTCAAAATATAAACACAACAATTTTATTTCTTAATTATATTAAGATTGTAAATTTAATCCATACTTTGAATAAATGGATATAATTTTTTTTTATTTCAAATATAAATATTTTGTTTCAAAGAAATAAATGTTTTCTTTCAACTTTGTCTTCTAATTTTTTGGTGTGACCCAATATCTTCTTTGAGCAACGGAAAAAAAACTAATCGTTCGAGTGAGGTAGGAATGCATTGGGTGCCAACTATCTCCCTCAAGAGATTTGACAATATTGCATTCTGAACAATGGATTTAAACACATGATCTTTAATAAAACTTAAAAAAAACCTTTACTGTAACACCCCGTTTTCCCAACTTAAAAATTTCATAACAAATATCAGAGTATTCAACACATAACGGAATGCTACACTTCTTAAAAATCATAAATGAGATAATTAACTAATTATCTTTCCAAAAATCATAAACGTATTAATTCAAACTTAGCAGCGGATTTAATTCATTAACATAAGTAAGTCTTTGGCACACAGGCCTTATTAAAACATAAGCAATACGTAAAGGAATAGAAAATAGCCACAAAAGATCTCATCCCGTTACGTATCAGAGCATCCTAAGACTCAGTGAGGAATAAGTCACTCACGACAGCAACACCAGCAACCTACTAACGATCACCTGCAAGTTACTCATACGAAGAGTGTAACGCCCACTTTCGTTTAATCGTTATTTAATCGAGTTTAGGTGATTATATTATATTTATATAATATATGTATGATTTTGATATGTTTTGATAAATTGTGGTGATTTTGGTGATTTGATTGATGACGTGTTAGGTTCTGAGTTTTGGAGGAATTGATAAGATTAGAGAATTTATTTTATTGTTAAATAAAATAAAGATTTGAAAAATATTTAGTTGAGGGCTGTTTTGATATTTTAGATAGTTTTGGGGGAGAAAGTGAGATAAGATAAGTTATTAGAAAGAGGTATAAATAGGAGAAGACCTAATATTTTAGAAACTCATTGTACGTGAAAACTTTTGGAAAAGGGAGAAAAAGCTTAGAAGGGAGAAGAGCATAGAGAGAGCTGCGATTTCTTCATAACCAGGTAAGGGTGAGACTAGTAATTCAATAGCATTGATTGTTGTAATTCTGATGATTAGTTGACCAAGTTAGGATTGATTTAGAGAAGTTTTGGAATTAGGTCAAAGCCCTAAAAATTGATGATCAAACGGTAAAACTTGTTTAGATTGATGTAAGAACCGTCCTATAACCTTAGAACATGTTTAGGATGAATTCTGGAATCAAAATTAGGCTTTGAACCATGTTGTGTGAGGGATTTTTGAGAAAAACCCTAGTCTGCCCGTGCTTCTGTTCATCGCTCGCCACGGCGAGTGATGATCCTCGCCTCGCGAGTGATGAACTTCATCGCTCGCCACGCGAGCCCCTTTCCTTCGCCTCGCGAGTTGTTTGGTTCAACTCGCCATGGCGAGCAACCTTCCTCGCCTCGCGAGCTTAGGCAGAGTGCATGTCATATTTCGTGTTTCGACCTTTTTAGTTGAATCTTGTATGCCTTTGAGTACCTGAACTTACCTAGTATTGATTAGGAATGAATGTAGGATCAGAGGGAACCCAGAACAAGCTTAGTTTGTGAGTTGAGTGGTTCTCGCCATGGCGAGTAAGTACTCTCGCCTCGCGAGTACAACCAGGATGAACTTGATTATGTGTTTGTGCGATCTGTGTCGCACTTTTTGGTCCAGAGTGAACCCCTAATTGGTAATGAAACCTTATGATAACGTTTAATGCAGTCTGTAAAGCTATTGAGTTAAGTTGATATTATTTGAGCATGATTAAGGTATTATGCAATATGTAAGATATAATTGAAATGATTATGATTCTAGTAAATTGTTGTTGATATATTGATATCTCCTTGCTGTTATGTGACTTGACTATGCTGCTGCTGTTATTTAACTGAGTATGCAATGTTTATATATGAATATAATGAAAATGATGACGTTCTGCATCAAGTTATTGAATGCACATGATTACGATGATTATGATGTTTTGTTCATATGTGTCCATGCATAGCATATCATTGAGCTTAGTCCTCACCACGAAAATTAGGAGCTTTGTCCTCCGCACGTTTTATAGGAGCTTTGTCCTCCGCACGATTAAAGTATATTAATACTTATGATGACGATTGGTACCACATGCATATAAGGAGTCTAGGAGCATTGTCACATTGTCATGATTAAGATGCCTTGTTGATAATGAATGAATATGTGATTATGTGATAAGTGTTATTTGATTATGTTTCGTTGTTCATAATGAATTGGATATATGATTACGTGATAACTGTTTAGCATTTATGCAAAGTTAATAATGGAATGATTGATGTTAATTTATGATTCGCAATTACATTGATTAATGTTATTTTATTATGAAATCTCACCCCTTCTGCTTGAAAATGTTGCCCTTCGTATGGGTAACTTGCAGGTGATCGTGCTTAGTGTGCAGTTGCTTCGTGAGTTGGCCTTGCCTTCACTGTGTCGTCTAGGTCGCTCTGATACGTAACGGGATGGGGTTATATGCTATAACATGCTTCATTCTCTTACGTGGATAATATGTTATTTTTATTATGTTATGGAATATGAACTATTTTGATGGGGCCTACGTGCCAAACTGATTTATGATTTTTGAATTAAATATTCCGCTGCTATGTTAAAGATATTGTGAAGGTTAAATTATTATTTAACTGTTTTTGGATTACGTTTCTATGTGATATCCCGTTTATGGTTTTTACTCTGATAATTGTTTAAGAAATTTGTATATTGGGAAAACGGGGTGTTACAAAGAGCAACATTTCCAAGCAGAAGGGGTGAGATTTCACAAAACAATAATATTAAGCATATAATTCAGCAATTATATTAAATCAACATCAAATCATCTTAATATTCATTATAAATAGTAATATATCATTTAGCACTTCAATCATAGTTTGTATAAACAATTACAACTTCACAACTTATCAACATAAACATCCTTGACTCGACGATGCGACTCCAACTCGACTATGCAACTTAGACCTCTTATATGCATGTGGTACCAATACGGAGCATCAAGCCCCTATCGCTATTTGAGTATTATTATACTTCCGGAGCATCAAGCCCCAATCGCTATTTGCTAATGCATGGACTCGACTTCTTAAACGTCTTAATTCGACAACCTCTTATAATAGTCCAATAATTTGGAACATCAACATCTTCAACAACTTGGACCGACTCATGCAGCTTAGTTAGTTAATGATCAGCAACGTAGGCAGTATGCAAAACATCATGATATAATAATATCGCACGTAAGTAAACAACATCTCAAATAATCACATATAATTCAAGTAATGCATATACAATTATATCACATTATAAACAACATCAAATCATCATAAATCAGCTTCACAGATCATCATTAATATTATAATTAATATTCATAACTACCCTAAGGTTCAACTCTCAACAACTCATTAGACCCTTTATACAAGGTTATTTCTTTCCTAAAAAACATCTCTAGATGGTTAGGATAAAGTCCCTACACTTAGGAAGAAGTTTGGAAGCATTTGGAGTGAAGAAAATTGCATTTTTAGGGTTTCTTGGATGACAAAATCGTGGCACGTTGGTCTCCCATCGTGGCACGATTTTTCCAGATTCGACAGACGACTTCAGATTTTCAACCTTCACGTTTTCGCTCATAAAAACCAAACCGTTAACCCGTTTTCGATGCCGTTTTCGCCTAAACGCTCCTGACACTTAGCCCTATCATAATCTATAGAAAAATTCAAGTTTAAACCACCCAAAAATCGGTTTCCAAAACCTCACATAATCACTTATTTGCAAAACGTTTAGACACCGAATCTTCAAGCGAAAATTCCAGTTTTCATCAACCCAAACCCAAAACTGGTTCTAATCATTGTACTATGAACAATCTAAGGTATGAACACTATTTCTTCATTAATTCAACGGGTCTCCAACATCTAATCAACGAATTACAACCTCTAACCCTAATTTCCCAAATTCCCAAAACTACATGTTAAATCCAATTTCAGAATCATAGGCTTAAGAAGATTGAATGTTAGTCCCACCCTTACCTTATAGATGAAAATCGCAGCACTCCTAGGTCTTCTCCCTCCTCTCGGCTTTTTCTCCCTTTTCTCCAAAATTGATCGTACGTTATGTTTTTTCTAAATTAGGTTTCTCCTATTTATAACCCTTTTTTTTCTATTTTATCTTATTTCTCTTCCTCCCCCAAAACTCTCTAAAATCTCATAACAAACTCTCAACTCAATCTTATTTCTATTTTCAAATCTTAATCTATTAAATAACAACATAAGTCACTTAATAAATCACATAATCAAATAAATATATTTTAAACTCTTCTTAATAAATTTTAGACTCAATTAAATAATTAAATAAATCAAAACAGGCGTTACATTTACCATCTCATTCAAGTGTTATTTGGTCTTTGTCAAGTAATTAATAAAACAATTAAATAATATATTTTAATAAGCATATAGATAAAATATAAACATAATTTTATACTAATTAAAGATGTACCAAAAAGTTTATGCTTTGACCATATTAAAATTTATACCACTAAAAGATATGACCAAAAAATTTAAGATATGATCACATTCTTAGTATAGAGGATAAAATAAATAAAAATATAATATTAATGTACAATATTAATTGAAACTTTCTATTTATTTAAAATTAGTCATTTAAAATTATCTTTTAGACTGAAATTACAAACTTTATTATACATAATACACAAATTCTTATCTATTGAGACACCTCACCAACACGTATTCTTTTCTCTATCAAAAAAAAGATAACTTTAAACTCGTTATAAATATATGAGTTTATTCTCATCTTTGACATCACTTATAATGACAAATCCAATTTCTTCAAACCTTTAAAAATTGTGAGATTGTTGCTTCACTAATTCCGTGTCATTTGTCTATGTACATATAAAGCTTCTTTATTATCTATCATTCCTAATTTCAAACAATTTTTTTTGTTTTTGTTTCTTAATCATCTAAAGCATTGCCATTTTGTCTCGCGCTGGATCCATTGCCATGGGAGAAAAACTCCTGAATTTTTGCATCATTTTTACAGGGATGATACAATGGAAGTCATTAATGATGTCATATTTGTTCATCTTCTTTATTTTATTGGGTCTATTGTTCATTATGACAAAGATTAACAAAAATCTTAATACAAGTGTAATTTCTTTGATTAAATATAGGTTGTTAAAACTACTTATTATAAAATATGTGCTTGTAGTACTTGGGTCACCTTTTCCAACGACATCTCATTATTGTGTTGTTCCTCTCACTTTTGTGATATTTCTGCATATATGATAGGACATTGGTGAATCAAGCATTGGATCATCTTAGAGAGGAAATACCATCAATGAATGCTTATTTAGAGCACAAAACAAGAGCTCAAAAAGAAAGAAAGATAACCAAAATCATCTTGAAAGGATCCACAACGTACCTCTTCATAACAAAAGCAAAAATGTATCTTGGATGTTCATTCCGTTTAACTATTTTCTTCTTGTATTTGTAACATCTTGGTAAATAGTTCAAATCTCATATATTATAGTTGTAAATTGAGAATTAGTTTTCTTTTATTGATAATTTTATTGGTTAAATATGTTTTTATAACCTACAACATATAGCCCATTAAGTATGTTATGTATTTTTCTTAAAAAAAAAAAAAGTATATTATGTATTTTATTTTTATTCTTTTTAGTCACCAAAAAAATTCCTGCACGTAGTATAAATCCCTCAGTTATCGTAAAAATGTATTAATTAATTATTTAACTACATATATGTTTAGAACATTATAAAAAAAAATCTACACAAAAAACAAGCTTAAAATTTGATTTCTAATTGCTGATTTTGTATACTTTTATCTTAAACTTTTGAGATTTAAAAAATTCATGTTTAATTCATGTCATATTAAGAGATTACAATATTAGTAAATGAAATTTTATGATCTTCTAAACATTTTTACGAAAATTAATTAAAAAATTGAAGAGTGTAAGGTTAATTAAATAAATTTGACTTTAGAAGGAACATAAACCGCATGCATGAAAGTATTTTAGGACCTACAAGAAGAATAAAATAAAAATTAGTAACTAAACATTCGAGCCGGGTAGGAATGCATTAGGTAGAAACAATCTCCTTTAAAAATTTTAACAGCAAATTCAAACACATAATCTCTGATAAAGCTTAAAAAGAACTCTCACAATCTCATTCTATGCTCTTGGATTTTTTTTTTTCATGCAATTTATTATTTTTTACTTCTTGTATTAAGTTTTTTATTTGTAATTAATATATTTTCAATTGATATATAGAATAAAATATAGGCTTAATACATGCTTTGGTCCCTTAACTTAATTTTGAATTTCATTTTGGTCCCTTAACTTTAAACCGTCTCAATTTGGTCCCATAACTTTAGCTCCGTTTACCTAAGTGGTCCCTTCTTCCAAAATCATCTTTAACAAGAGCTCTAATTTTTATCCATTTGCACAAATTTGAGCTTGCAATAAATTGTAAAGTTGGTCCTTCATCGGTTCTCTATCATTTGTGTATGTCTATATGTACACGTAAAGCTTTGTTATCCTATGTTATTCAAACATTTTAAACAAAAATAAAGCTTTATGTACACATAAAATTTCAAACATTTTTGTATTCTCTTAACTTTGTGAACGATTATTTGTCAAAAAAAAAAAAATCTGAACGATTGCAATTTTGTCTCATTGGATCCATCGTAAAAAAAAGGCTTAATAGCAGTTTTGACCTATTAACTTTTCTAAAGTTGCGATTTTGATCCCCTAAAAAAAACTACAAAACCGTCCCCTAAGTTTTGCACCTCTGACAGTTTTGGCTCGGTCTACGCTGACGTGGCATCCTAATTGAGGTGCCACGTGTTTTTTTTTTTTTTTTGCCTTAGGGGGCCAAAACTGCAATAGTTGCATAATTTAAGAGACGGTTTTGTAATTTTTTCTTAGTGGATGAAAATCGCAACTTCGTGAAAGTTAGGAGACAAAAATTGTTATTAAGAAAAAAAGAAAAAAAAAAATTCTTAAATTTTTGCATCATTTTCAAATGGCTGATACTATAGAGGTCATTGATGATGTCATTTTTTTTCGGATTCTTTATTATATTTGGTCTATTGTTTTTTATGACGAAAATAAATCCCAAAGTGACTGTGATTTCTTATTCTACTAATACGGGTTGATAAAATTACTTGCTCAAAATAATTTAGTCATATATTATGAGGAACGCCTCTTCCAACGGGGTGTCATTAACATGTTGTAACTCTCTCATAATAATGATATTCGTTGAATTTTTACAAGGCATCGATGACTCGAACATCGATAATAATTATTACTACCTCCGTCCCTAATTATATGATAATTTTAAAAAAATGCTATCAATTAGTTTAAATCATTCTTAAATTCGTGTATTTGTGAAAACTTAATTAGAGCACAAAGAGAAAGACATGTCAGAAAAATTATCTTGAAAGGATCAATAATGTATCACTTCATAACAAAAACAAACACATAAATTGGATTTGCATCCTGTTTAACCATTTTTCTACATGTACTTGTAACCTCTAGGAAAAGAGTTCAAATCTTATAGAGGACAATTGTATATTAATAATTACTTGGGTTAAAATGTTTTTAGATCTACAAAATAGGGTCTTTTTAAGTCTATTATGTATTTAATTTTTATTGTTGTTTTAGTCTTTGAAAAATTTCTTGCACATAGTCTTAGTGACTCTTATTGGTAAAAATGTTTTCTTGAAGACACGTTTAGAACTTTATAAAAATTTCTATACAAAAAAACAAGCCTAAATATTTTGTTTACTTTTACCTTGAACTTCTTTGATGTTCACATTGATGGTTAAGTTCAGCCACTTGTGTATCTAACGAACCTCATCTTAGACCAAGTGCAATGGATAGTTGAATGGAAGCTTCAACATGTTGGAACCATTGTACGTGGGTATTGAAAGTGAGTGGAAAGATGATGTGGATGAATCCATTAAACTAGTTGAAGACTCTCTGATCAGGCCACGTGGCGCAAAGCGGTTGGGCGAAAATGGCGCGTGAGATGCACGCGCCCTGGGAACTGTGCACGCGGAGAGAGAAAGAGAAATGGATAAAGATAGGACATGTGGCGTGTTTCGATTGGCTGCTTGAATTTTTATCATCTTAATATTTTGGACTCAATTATTTCATTGAAAATATTGTTATTTTTTTTACCAAAATTCGTGATTTTTTTTTCTCTATAAATAGATACTTGGATCATTTGATTTGGACACAGAAAAAAAAAACCAAGTTTTTCACTCTCTTAATCTTATTATTAACTTTCTATTAGCTTTTCTTTTGAAGTTTTAGAAATTATTTAGTGAAATGGATCCCAATAACAATCAATTCAACGCCCAAAATTCTTCTGATTATCCATTTAGCTACCAAAATCCCAACAATTATCAACACCCAAATCAATTTCCCAGCCAACATCCTCAAAATCCAAATCAATTCCCCAACCAACATCCTCAAAACATGCCTAATTTTGGTTTTGCCTCAAATTTCAATCACCCATATTATAGATCTATGATGGGATATCCATCTCAAACACCCCCATTTAATGGTTATATGCCAATGGTGAATGGAAATTTTCAGAGTGTTGGTGAATATCCTGAATTCTCATCACAAATAAATCGTGGTGGAATGATAAGAGCTAATGAAGTCACTCCAATTTCAAAGGATACAACTCCTAAGAGCAAGAAAAACCAGCAACCATTATGGAACACTGAACAAAATTTGGTGCTAATTAGTGGGTGGATAAAATATGGAACATGCAGTGTTATCAGGAGAAACCAGACAAGTGAAGCATATTGGGGTAAAATTGCTGAGTATTGTAATGAGAATTGCTCATTCGATTCTCCGCGCGATGTAGTTGCATGCCGCAACCGTTTTAATTATATGAGCAAATTAATAAATAAATGGGTTGGTGCTTATGATGGCGCTAAGCATTTTCAAGGAAGCGGTTGGTCGGAAGATGATGTTTTGGCAAAAGCCCAGGAATTATATGCATGTGGGAAGAATGTTCAATTTACTTTAAAGAAAAAATGACACGCTCTCCGTGATCAACAACGTTATGGTAGTCAAGTAGGAGGAAATGTTGGCTCAGGAAATAGTGGATTTAAGAGATCTCACGAGGACTCTGTAGGATCTAGTGCTCGTCCAATGGGTAGGGAGGCAGCTAAAAAAGAAGGTAAAAAGAAAAGCAAGACCTTGGAGAAGGTGGAAAAGGAGTGGGTTCAATTCAAAGAATTAAAGGAGCAAGAGATTGAACAATTGAAAAAGTTAACCTTGGTGAAACAAAAGAAAAATAAGTTGATGCAAGAAAAGACTAAAGCTAAGAAAATGAAAATGTATCTAAAGTTAAGTTCCGAAGAGCATCTCGATGACCGGAAGAAAGAGCTGTTGGGAAAGTTGGAGCGTGAGCTGTTTGAAAATTAATTTTAATCAAATATTTGTTTGTATTCAGTCAAAATTATCAGTGTTGTCTAGTCCCAAGTGTCTAGTCCCAAGTGTTTACTTTAATAATTATCAGTGTTGTCTAATCCCCAGTGTTTGCTTTAATAATTGTCAGTGTTGTTTAGTCCCTAGTGTTTGCTTTACCAATTATCCGTGACTTTTATTTCAAACACTATTTGAAGGTCTTCCTCCATTCGTTGGAATGTGTGCCCACTGTTTAATAAAATCATATTATCCGTGACTTTAATAATTATCCTCACAGTTTGCTTTAATAATTATCAGTGTTCTCTAGTCCCCAGTGTTTGCTTTAATAATTATCAGTGTTGTCTAGTCCCCAGTGTTTGCTTTAGTAATTGTCAGTGTTGTCTAGTCCCCAGTGTTTGCTTTAATAATTGTCAGTGTTGTCTAGTCCCTAGTGTTTGCTTTACCAATTATCCGTGACTTTTATTTCACATACTATTTGAAGGTCTTCCTCCATTCAATGGAATGTGTGCCCAATTTTTAATAAAATTATATTATTCGTGACTTTAATAATTATCCCCACTGTTTACTTTAATACAATACAATAACTTATTTCGAATCCGTCTGGGTCCACCACACAAATCTCATTCATATATACTTCCAATATCACAAATCTCATTCATATCTACTTCCAATATCACAATGGATACTTTTGATATCGAAGCCTACAAACAAAAATGTGATATTGAAGACACTTATATCGTCAACCGATTTATTCAGCGTCGAAAAAAAATAGAGGAAGGTAGTGGATCTCATAGTAGAAAATATTTAAATAGAGATCATGCAGCGGCAAACCAAAGACTCATTGACGACTACTTTGCCAATGAGCCTACATATGACGATGCAATGTTTCGTCGTCGGTACCGGATGCAAAAGTACGTTTTCCTTCGAATCGTTGGAGACCTTTCAAGTAGTGATAACTACTTCACCCAGCGAGTTGATGCCGCCAACAAAGAAGGTATATCACCCTTAGCAAAATGTACCAAAGCAATGCGAATGTTAGCATATGGTTTAGCAGCAGATGCGGTCCATGAATACATCAAAATATGAGGTACTACAGCATTGGAGTGCTTACGTAGATTCTGTAAAGGAATCATACGATTGTATGAGCGAGTGTACCTGAGAGCACCAACCCAAGATTACCTTCAAAGAATACTACATGTTAGTGAAATGCGGGGGTTCCTAAGGATGATCGGGAGTATTGATTGCATGCATTGGGAGTGGAAAAATTGTCCTAAAACATGGGAAGGTCAATTTACCAGAGGGGGATAAGGGAACCACCTCAGTTATTCTTGAAGCAGTTGCATCTCATGATCTATGGATCTGACATGCTTTTTTTGGATGTCCAGGAACGTTGAACGATATCAATGTTCTAGACCGGTCACCGGTGTTTGATGATGTGGAACAGGGAAATGCTCCAAGGGTGAATTTCTTTGTGAATCAACGTCCCTATAGTATGGCATACTATCTAGCTGAGGGTATCTACCCTTCTTATCCAACTTTCGTCAAATCGATTAGACTTCCTCAAAGTGAACCTGGTAAGTTATTTGCAAAACATCAGGAGGCATGTCGGAAGGACATCGAACGTGCTTTTGGAGTGCTTCGAGCTCGATTTAAAATCATCAGTGAACCAGCTTGCTTGTGGGACATAGCCGATTTGGGTATCATCATGAGGTCATGCATCATATTACATAATATGATTGTTGAGGATGAACGAAATACATATGCTCAACGTTGGAAAGATTTTGAGCAATTTGAGGGAAGTGGATCTAGTACACCGCAGCCATACTCGACCGAGGTGTTACCCACTTTTGCAAATCATGTGCGTGCTAGATCCGAGTTGCGTGATCCAAATGTTCATCACGAATTGCAAGCAGATATTGTGAAGCGCATATGGACAAAGTTTGGAATGTTTCGTGATTGAAGATGATTTGTATCGTACTAAATAAATTACTTGTGTGTTGTGTGCTTGTTTGTTGTCTTACATTTTAAGCTATTTGTGTGTCGAGTGCTTAGTTTGTTGTATTGCATTTTAAGTTAAGAAAATAAAAATAAATTATTTAAATAAATTTTGTTTTTACAAAAAAAAAAAAATTGTTAAGTGTTTCTTTATTTTAATTTAATTATAATCGACAATTGTAATTTTATGTAATTATAAAAACAAAATTATAAAATTAAATAGGAATAAGAAATAAAAGGTGGTGGGGTAGAGTGTTGAATGAAAAAACCATTGGAGAGGTAAAAGTTGAATGGGTGTTGAATTAAGAGAGAGAAAATAATGTGGAGTGTTGAGAAAATGATACGGAGTGTTGAGAATTGATGTGGAGTTATGGAGGGAAACAACCGTTTCAGAAAATAACAATTCACATCTATTGCCAACGCAACATTCTGCCATGTAGGCACGTGCCAACTCATATGATAATTAGAGGTGGTTATAAGCTTTTACCGATAGTTAGATAATTAGGGCTAGCGTCCTCGTGAGCATAGCTCAACTGGTATAGACAATGCATAAAATATGCAAGGTTTGGAATTTGATCTATGGACATCACAAAAAATTAATAATGATTAGGACTAGCAAAAATATAGTCTACCTTTCGTTCTTAGATAAACATATGTGGTCTACTCGTGAACACAAACACATCAGACATGATATGGAGATCGATACATCGAAATCAATAATTTATAAAAGCAATATAAATTAGTGTAATCATAAGTGTTGGTGTTGTGTCAGTGTTGTACATCAACGTGTGTCCGACACCGCGATAAACCTAATCAAATTAGTGTATGTATTTCGTAGCTTTGTGATATCCCTTTGGTTTATGAAGAAAATGATTCTTGATAACCTAAAATTGTTAATGCAGAAATCAAATTTTTGATAATTTAGTGATGGATAATGTTTTAATATAACTTACTTGGATTAATAAAATGAATTAAATCTTGAATTCTCTCTCAACCTTTTTCTCAATAATAAATGCATTAAGCAGACCACTTTAATGTACCTAAGTAACTTCAAATCATAAAGTTTACACCGGTGACTAGTACACTTAATTTAGCATTCAAGTTCACTAAAGAAAGGTTGAGTATATGTGTCTCTTTCGCCGTTAATAACAATTTATTCCATCTTTCACCTTTCTTTGTCAACCCTTTAAATATTTCTTGCTTCATTATCTGTTCTATTATATTTTTTAATTTTAAATCATCATCTCACCCCTGTTAGATTTTTCTAATATTCAGAGATCGATGCATGGAAAATGGAGACACGTTTGTGGTTACAATATTTTTAGTTTTAGTGTGTCATGGAATAATTTCTAACTACAAAATGTCCTTATTTTAAATAAAAATGAAATTAGCATTAAAATTAACTAATGATTTGACTTTGATGACAATAATAATTGAGACGTCTAAAGAATTAAATATCATAATAACTAATTGATGGACAATGGTCGGCAAGTTTGTCCCAGTTGTGATATTTTTTGTGAGATTTTTTAGTCTCACATCACATGCAACATACCCTAATTATAAGATCCTTTTGAAAAAATAATTTGTCCATTTTTATAAGACTCTTTTGGTATTTTCAAGTACATTAATTATTTCTTTACCAACATATCCTTATTTATTTTGCATTTTTTTCTTCAATCAACAATAAATATTATATTGAAAATATAAATTAACTCTCTCTTAAGGATAAAATTGTAAAAACAATAGTAATTATATACAAATTTAATACTACAACCAACTTTCTTAATCTCCGCAATTTTGGCAAAAGGTTCATATATTTAGGGACGGAGGTAGTACTCTTTTTTTTAGTTGGGATTTGAACCTCGAACCTTGCATATATTATGTATTGTGTCTACCAGCTGAGCTAAGCTCACGAGGACACATACTCTATTGTAGTAGTATAATTAATTTCTTTCAAAAAGTATATAGATTCATTAGTACGTATAAGATGTATATAATTTCAATTTTATTCCTATTTAGATAACTTTATTTTCTAATAGTTTTTAGAACAATTTCAATGTCTATAGTGTAATTTTTTAATTTCTAGGGATTTATTTCATTTCTATTAAATAATTTTTCGTAAAGGGTATTTTAAATTATATATTTTCTATTATTTAATATAATTTTGTCTGATTCTTAATACAAGTTTGAAAAGACCATATCTTAATAAATTTATTTGTGCATGTTTTGGATGTTAAACTTTTGCACATACATCTAAGTACATCTCATACTATCTATATTGGTGGAGAGATTTAAGCATAAATGTTTTGCATTCATCAATTTATAAGATAATTTATAAACTTTATGGAGTGGGTGCTTGCAGTTCCACCTTGAAGACATAAAGTAAAACAAGGCATGGTGGGTGAATCATGAACACATGGGCTGAAGTTGGAGAGGGAACCTTGCCCATGAAATAGATGGAGTCTTGAGTGAATCGAACTCACCTCAAATATCTAGGTAATAGAATTTCGATTGCCAAATACTCACTAAATCTTCCAAATATACGCAAGCGCGCTTCAATGACTGTTGGATCGAAATCAGATTCTTCATATTTTGAAACAAAATTTTTTTCAACCGAAGTCTTGGCACAAGTTTAGTGTTGTGAGTTGTTTCTGGGTTTTTTTTTCTCCAATTTTACTCGAATCTTGTAACGCCGAATCCCTTACTATACTTGTTCTTCGCACGCCGGGCTCATCTTGCGCTTGATGTTTGTCATATTAGTTCAATTTTTGCCTAGTGTATATGAAAAATATTTTTTGAAAGATGTCAATCATTTCAATGAATCCTAAAAATATCTCGATTCATTGGTCTCCTTAATTGTGTTCATAAAATAACTTGATCTAATATTTTGTTTTACTAAAAACATAAATAAAGAATCAAAGAAAAAAATATCAAGTTGCTTGTATAAATAAGAAAATAAAAGCTAGATTTGTCCAAAAAAAGTATTACAGGGATTGTGAATAACTTGGTGTGTAGGCCACGATTTGTGTTGTTACCTAACCTTCCAACTTGTATGAAAGTTTGTTCAATTAAATTTGTGATGGTTCTCTTTAGGTTTGATGTCTCCTATTTGCAAGATAATTGTTCATCGGATTGTGTTGTTGAGCATGTGGAAGTGGGACATTTGAAGTTTCACTTCAAGTATATGGGACCAACTTAGGTATAAACAAAAAATGTGGGACAGTTCAGTATGGGTCCGTTTGTATTGTTGGCTCATTTGCGATATTTTAGATATTTTGAAAGTATGATTAATTTTGAAAAAAAGAGATGAGAATAGTTAAAGAGATTTTAGTCAACTTAGGGTTATCGAAATAGCCTCTCCAAAGTGAGAAAAAAGTTGATGTATTTGATGATTCGTTTAATCAAAGACAATAATTTTTGTTGATCCAAACATTATTGTATTTAGTATATGTTTCGGACTAGACAGAAGCCTATTTTGTTGGTCTAATATTAGTACTCCGTTAACCGAGAATCTATGTAGAGCATAACTCCAAAACGGACCTCAATGTATGTCTCACTGCATAGGAGCGTTCTTCATCACATTGTGGCCATTCAACTCATCTCTAACCGCTTCCCGCATTTTGTGTAAGGTTTCTAAAGGACGATTGCAACGTCTCCGACTATAAAAATGTGACTCTAGTTCAAGGTACGAAAATAATTTCACTACTTTTTCACACTTTCTTCCTCAATTAGGTTGAGAACAATCAACAAACAACTCACCTTGACATTTTTCATGACAAAAGGAAACAATATTTTTTGTCGGCTCAATTAGGTTAGAATTCAAATGAAGTTGAACTAACCAACAAACTTGTTGATTTACATTTCAACTTTGAAATGTCTAGTTTTATTCAACTTTTAAAACATTTATTTAACACCTTGTGCCCTATTAAGTTCAACGACGAATAACTTTTCATTAAAAATAACTTTATACTCCCTTTATTTTAAAATATAAGGAAAAATGGGTCAATATAAGTTAGTTAATGTATTTGATACAAATTTCAGACCAAATACATTAACATTTGTTGATCAATTTTTATTAATATTTTGAGACGGGTGAAGTACTTCCTTTGTTATTTGTCCAAATATTTTTAGGCTTTACAGTTTAAAGAAATTAATAATGTACTTAATGCAAGTAGGTAACTAATAAAAAAACGCATGAATAATTCACAAGTCATGTATAGTTGTCATAACTAAATTATAAGTAGTTAGAATGGCTTTTCCTCCTATTAAAGCTACAAAATACTTTGTTAAGTACAATAGCTTATATATTTATATTTGCCTTGCAAATGAAAAATATTTTGTAATGTTTTTAAAATGTAATTTTAGTTTTCTCGAAACATAGCAGGCAAAGATGTAACAAAAATTTTACTAATATATTTTATAAGTATATAGATAAAATATACACATAATTTTATACTAATTAAAGATGTAACAAAAAATTTAAGCTTTGACCATGTTAAATTTCTACCAATTAAAAAATATGACCAAAAACTTTGAGATATGATCACATTCTTAGTATAGAGGATAAAATAAAATAAAGATATAATGTTTGATGACAAGATCTATGAGAACATGCATTCATTTTTTATTAATTTATTTTATTTTTACGTACAATATTAATTGAAACTTTTTATTTATTTAAAATTAGTCATTTTAAATTATCTTTTTGACTGAAATTACAAACTTTATTATATATAATACACAAATTCTTATCTATTGAGACACCTCACCAATATGTATTATTTTCTCTATCAGAAAAAAGATAACTTTGAACTCGTTATAAATATATGAGTTTATTCTCATCTTTGACATCACTTATAATGACAAATCCAATTTCTTCAAACCTTTAAAAATTGTGAGAATGTTGCTTCACTAATTTCAAACAATTTTTTTTGTTTTTGTTTCTTAATCATCTAAAGCATTGCCATTTTGTCTCCCTGGATCCATTGCCATGGGAGAAAAACTCCTGAATTTTTGCATCATTTTTCCAGGGATGATACAATGGAAGTCATTAATGATGTCATGTTTGTTCGTCTTCTTTGTTTTATTGGGTCTATTGTTCATTATGATAAAGATTAACAAAAATTTTAATATGAGTGTAATTTCTTTGATTAAATATAGATTGTTAAAACTACTTATTATAAAATATGTGCTTGTAGTCCTTGGGTCACCTTTTCCAACGGCATCTCATTATTGTGTTGTTCCTCTCACTTTTGTGATATTTCCGCATATATGATAGGACATTGGTGAATCAAGCATTGGATCATCTTGGAGAGGAAATATCATCAATGAATGCTTATTTAGAGCACAAAACAAGAGCTCAAAGAGAAAGAAAGATAACCAAAATCATCTTGAAAGGATCCACAATGTCCCACTTCATAACAAAAGCAAAAATGTACCTTGGATATTCATTCTGTTTAACTATTTTCTTCTTGTATTTGTAACATCTTGGTAAATAGTTCAAATCTCATATATTATAGTTGTAAATTGAGCACTAGTGTTGCTTTTATTGATGATTTTCTTGATTAAATATGTTTTTACCCTACAAAATATAGCCAGTTAAGTATGTTATGTATTTTTCTTCAAAAAATAGTACATTATGTATTTTATTTTTATTCTATTTTGTCACTAAAAAAATTCCTGCACATAGTTTAAGTCCTTCATTTATTGTAAAAATGTATTAAATAATTATTTAACTCCATTAATGGTTAGAACATTATAAAAAAAAAGTATACACAAAAAACAAGTTTAAAATTTGGTTTCAATGTTCTGATTTTGTTTACTTTTATCTTGAACTTTTGATATTTAGAAAATTCATGTTTAATCCATATTATATTAAGAGATTAGAAATATTAGTAAATGAAATTTTATAATCTTCTAGACATTTTTACTAAAATTCATTCAATAATTGAAGAGTGTAAGGTTTGTTAAACAAATTTGACTTTAGAAGGGACATAACCGCGCTACATGAAAGTATTTTAGGACCTACAAGAAGAATAAAAATAAATTAATAACTAAACATTCGAGCCGGGTAGAAATGCATTGGGTAGAAACGATCTCCTTTAAAAAATTTAACACCAAATTTGAACACAAGATTTTTTTTTTTTTTTATAATGAACCCAAGATCTCTGATAAAGCTTAAAAAGAACTCTTAAAATCTCATTCTAAGCTCTTGGATATTTTTTGTCATGTAAGTTATAGTTTACTTTTTGGTTTAAGTTTTTATATTTGTAATTAATAAAAAAAAACATAACTAATATATTTTCAATTAATATATAGAATAAAATATATTTAAGCTTTAACCATATTAAAATTTCTACCAACTAAAGACATGACCTAAAACTTTATGATTTGTCACATGCATAGCATAGAGGATAAAATAAATAAATTATAATCGTTGATAACAATATTAATGAGAACATGTATTTATTGTTTATTAATTTTATTTTATATTTATGTACATTATTAAGATGAAAGTTTTTACTTTCATCTTAGATATGGAGCATGCGGCTCAACACGGATGGCGGAATGTCTGGATGGAAAGTGATTCAACTAGTGTCTTGTTGATTTTTTCGAATCCCTCCTTAGTTCCTTTTATGCTTCGGAACAAATGGCATAACGCTCATAGCCTTGGTATTCATATTATTTCGTCCCATATATTTTGCGAAGGTAATTGTTGTGCTGACAGGTTAGCGAATATGGGTCATGCTATTGCTATCCAGGGTTCAGTTTGGTTAGATACGCCCCGACGGAGTTACATCTGGATTTCTTTCGTGATAAAGTTGGCTTGCCTAACTACATGTTCCCTTAGTTCATTGCAGTCTGCTGTAATTTTCTTTTTCTATTTATTTTCTTACGAGGGTTTTGGCCTAGTCCCCCCTCTTTTTGTATATATTTTTCCCTTTTTTTAATAAAATTTTAGAGTTTAGCGGCATAGGATGGAGGTTTCGCGGGGTGCCAACCTAATTGAAATGTCGCTGTTTCATGTTGATGTCTGTTCTCTCTCCTTGCCTAAAAAAATGAAATAGTTTTCATTAAAATTACTCATTTTAAATTCTCTTTTTGACATAATACACAAAGTCTTATCTATTAAATCATCTCATCTACACTGTCTTCCCCCTATCAAACAAATATTATTACTCTTGACATCATTTCAAATAAAAATCCAAACTTCTTGAAACCTCTAAATTTTTATCTATTTGCACAAATTTGAGTTTGCAAATTGTAAGATTCGTCCTTAATCGTTTCTCTTATCTATTTTTATCTAGTTTTAATTGATATTTAAAACATTGGTTTAACGCCTTGTGTCCTATTAAGTTTAGTGACAAATAACTTTTCATTAAAAATATCTTTATACTATCCGTTCAAAAATATAAGTAAAAATAGATCAACATAAATTAATGTATTTAGTACAAATTTCGGACCAAATATATTAAATTTTATTGATCAATTTTTGTATTTATTTGAGACGGATGAAGTACTTCCTTGTTATTTGTCCAAAGATTTTTATGCTTAACGATTTGAAGAGATTTTTTTAATCAAAACTTGAAGTCTTAAAGAAATTAATAATGTACTCAATGCAAGTAGTTGTCCTCGTGAGCATAGCTCAGTTGGTATGGATAATGCATAATATATACAAAGTTCGGGGTTCAAATCCAGGCAAAAAATAAAAATAAAAAAATTATGAGTAGTTAGAATGGCTTTTGCCTCCTATTAAACCAACAAAATATTTTGTTAAATACAATAGCATATAATTTCTCTCTTCCTGACATGATATAAAAGTGTTTGCACCTTATGCTTTACTTTTTTTTTTCACGTCCTTATGCTTTACTTTCTTCCTTGAATAACTTATTAAATCTTTTATTCATAGTGGCATTTTATATGAATAAAAGAAACATATATTCATGATTAGCCACAAGTTGCACCCAATGTTTTGAAATGGATAAGAACAAATTTAACTTAAAGAAGCTTTTATCCACTACTTGAAGACATAAGTGCATCCCTAATCTTTATCTTTTTTTTTTTGTGTTTTACCCCCTTTAAAGATTATGCCACCAACATTTGGTTGTGTAACGTGACTCAATTTTTCTAATTTCTTTTCATTCTTAAAAAAAATAATAAAAATACCTTATAATATATACATTGGATAATGATATTTTTAGGATGATATTCTCTTTTTGAGATATATTTAATTGATTAAGCAATGATATTATTTTTTTTGGATATATGTAATTGTCTAATTGACTAATTGTCATTTTTTTTTTATAATCAAGATTATTTATTTTTTATGACGGGAATATTACTTATATTTATTTATTGTGCATTTAGATATTTATTTCAAATTTTATTCTTTTATCAAAGTATCTCGACCGCATCGTATCTTTGAATTTTATAATTTTCCTCTATTAACGTCATATTGTATCAGTATCGTATCAAAGTTTATATGTTTCATAGTTTTTTTTTTTTGTTACATCTATGTTTCATAATTTTTTTTAAGGAATCTATGTTTCATAGTTGTTAACCCTCTTATCCCTAAAAAAAAAAACGTTGTTATACCCTCTTATAAAAATAAATATATTTGACTTAAAATAATAAAAGTGGTGAAGCCATATGCATATCTGGGTCATCATTCATTTCATTTCATCGAAATATATTTAGTTTTTTCATTTTTAAGAGATATTTGGGGTTTTTTTAGATTGAATTAAGTTTCATCGTATAATTGCCACAAACAAATACACAATAGGAGTCCTTTCAACAAAAAAAAAAAAAAAAAACGACCTAAGAGTCGAACACAACTTTGTCCAATGTTGGAGCTGCTGGCCAAAGCATTTTTTTAAGCAAAAGAAAAAATTATATTAATTAAAAAGGAAGTGATACATTGACCCAAAAAAGAAAAAAAGAAAGTGATACAAAAATTGGGGACACATTAAACCTGACACAAAAACAATCCAAACGAAAATACATCATGATAAAACATATCAAGTGGATCAACTTTAATCTATTCGAACACAAATTCACTAATCACAGGTGCAACCTAGCGAACCCGTGTACATGCGCCAAATCAAGTTACAAAAAATATGAAGACTGGAGATGTGTAAGAAACAATAAGGGTTTAAAAATGTGAATGGATTGACCACCAACACAGTATCAGAATCCAAGTGCCAACTACTCCTTCTTCAACTAGATCGAACTTCACGCGTAAGAACTCAGATCGAGGGATGAGTCCAATAAGTTAGTAACCAGAACCTTCCGGGTTAGAAGAACCAGACCCTTGTGGGTTTTTAAATCACACAGAACCATACTCTTTCGGGTTTTTGAATCACTCAGATCGTGGATTCACAACCCGTCCGAGACCCACAAATACAAAAGCCCGCCGGCGGCAAACAAATAGCAACCGACGAAACGAAACACAATGACAAGAAAAAACACAAAACCACCGTGAAGAGTCTGCCACCAAACTAGCAGTATCCTAGAATAGACAACCCACAACCACTCCACGAACCACCCTCATCCACCCACCATGAACCTTGCGACGGCCAGGCAAATAGAGCCCGATGAAGGAGGATTAATCACAGTGCAAGGAGAGGTTACAACAACCCAAAAGGAAACCCGCAACAAGGAATTACTGTCGGTAGAATTGGATCTACAAACACCGCAAACGACGACACCATTGACGACGCCTCCTCCTAGCGCCACCGCTCCGAATCAGAAAACGACAGTTGGCCAAATCAATCAAGGCAATAAGACTTGTAAAATCTTAAATATGTTTTTGGTTTTTACAATATCACAAATTTTTAATGAAAATTTTATCCAATAAAATATTTTACTTTAATTATAAGTTTTAATCGAATTATTTTTGTTGGTATTGACTCGACCCAAGACTCAACCCCTAAAATAAGGGATTTGTTCTTCGAAAAACTAGCTCACTAAAAACAACCTCGCCAAAAATGTTTTTTATTTACATTATTGAAAAAAAAAATACTTAACTTATGGACTTTTTTGTTGTTGGTGTTAACCATATTCAAAGAAGAATGACCTTTGTTATTCAGATGAAGAATTATTTCATTTAAAGTTAATATCAGGTTCTCCCAAATAATTTGTTATATGATTATATTTTAACAAAGGAATCTACAAACTGATATTTTAATGTAAGCCACTTGTAAGCCTTTTTGTTTTCATTACATTCAAACAGGATAAAGACTAAAATATGTGAGCCATACCATAATTTTATTTATATTTTTTAACTTAATTCATTTTTGGTGTCATTTATTTTTTTTCTTTCAATAAATCATGTTTTTTAGTTTTAAATTGAGTGTCTTTAATTATACTATTAGTTTTTCCTATTCAAAATCTTTAATTCTTTTTTTCTTTAATTTAAACCTATTTGAGAATTTATGCTTCACTTAAAGTTCGCTTTAGGGCACAAAAGTAGTTGTGCTGCCCTTGTAAGTAAATGATAATGGTACGCTCCTCTTGAACCTTGACAAAAAACACAAGGTTGTAGGACTTTTCAAATAGGAAATAGATATAATCTTCAACATTACCACGTATAAAATTCATAATTATTACAAAAACAATTTATGTAAAATCAAGAAGGTGTAGTCTTTGCCTAAAAAAAAGGTGTAGTCTTTCAAGTTTAATTTTTGGAGGGTTACTTTTTAGGCCCCCCTTATATCTCTACAGGTCCCACAAAATTACGATATTGACCTTTTTTATGCGAACTATATATAAATACCGAACAGTTCAGTGGGTACATACTGGAGGATCATTTTCTACGTTTACAAACCAAACACTTCTTTTATTTTAAGGTAAAGGTGAGCATCTTGTCGTCTCTTTCTCTTACGAGGTCGTTCTTCGACATTTTTGCTTCGTGTGTTGCAGTCTCAAAGATAGGTCAGCATCAATCACACTTCTTACAGATTCATTCACGTTCTTCTTTCTCTTCTTTCATCTGAACTCTAACTACCGGATGTGATGAATGTGCAATTTGTAAACATGCATCCGGTATGTACATTCAGGAGTTGTGAAATATGGAAAGGCAAAAATAAACTACCGGATTCTATGTACCGGACGTCTTATAAAAGAGTAATTTTGGATTTTTAGGGAGCCTAAAGAGAAACTGGGGGGCCTAAAAAGCAATCTTCTAATTTTTGTGGGTCGTACATGTACCTAGCAGATTATGGGCTTGCTAGATTAGCTCTTTGGAAACCCAATTTTGTTTGGTTTGATAATTTTTATTCTGCTATCTGCACACTCTATTCTTTAAATGTGGGTTTTGTTGGTGGTTAATAACGAACCTTCTTTTTCCTAATACAAATGGTAGCATAGTCTAAGTGACTAGTAGCTCTATTAGAAAGAGAGAGAAAAACTAGTAGTTTGAGATCTTTAATTTGATCATATGTTCAAGGTTTGAATTTTGATGAAGAAAATAAAGCTGAATTTGTTTGGAGATAATCTACAACTTTAAGGGATTAGTTCTTATGCCAATTGACTTTCAAGATGCTTGAAATTCAAAATTAACGAAATTAAAGTTCTTTTTATTTTGGCAGAAAGAGTTTTAGCAATACAATTTGAAATGTAATTTAAAGTAAGTATGACATCTAGGCATAGGTACAACGGCCTTTGCTACCTTTTTTTTTTGAGAGAAACGGTCTTTGCTACCTAAAATACGAGAAATCATATTGACTTGACTTATAATAAGCTTAACAAAAGATTTTTTTTAATGGCATACGCGCACGCATATATATATATTAGAAACATCAAAGATGACCAAAAGATCTATCAAAAGAAAAGTAAAAGAAATGGCAACACATCGATAAAGCTAAAACAACAACAACGCCAAAAAGAAACAAAAAACCTCCCTCCCCCGAAGACAACAAAAAACAAACCCAAAAACCTCCCTCCCTTCTCGAGACCAAAACCAAAGAAAGGGTGGACCAAACCTACTCCGCCGAAGAGATTATACACATATGATTATAAAGCAGACTAAAAGTTCTATTCAAAGACACTCAAACAAGCTCCCTACACAAAGAGACTACCGGCTCCATCTAAAGAGTTCGAAACACTTTCGAATAACGGAACCAAACTCGAAATCATCTAACTTCTAAAATCAAATTTTATATATTCCACCACCAGTTTGGAAACAATTTCAAAGATAACTTTGGTCCAAGAGATCATAGAAACACTCTAGTATATATGGTTGTGAGTAGGCTCCATGCTTCTCCTTCCACCCTTTTATAGCTCTCATATTAATATTTTCATTAATATACAAATTTAGAAATTTTACTTATAATCCAAATAAAGGGAAGTACAAATTTTGAAAACGAAACAATTTCGAAATTCTTAGTTAAATAATTTTTTTGTGGTTGTTTAGTTCGAAACCAAGTCTTCCTTTTGTGTATACGAGTTTTTAGGTGAAGTTTAGGTCAATCAATCGAAACCAAATCTCAACATAAAAAAAAAAAACAAAAAAAAATCGAAACCAAATCTTTCTTTTATGTATACGAGTTTTCAAATGAAGTTTAGGCCAATGATCAAAAAATTATGAAAGCATGATAAAGTTAAGTTATTTAAAAGTAAATTCTTTTTTGTTAAATAAAGGATGGACCAGAAACCCAATTTAGAATGAATCTTTGTTCAACGCACACCAAGTCTTTATTTTATATATTTTTTTTTGGTAAATATCTTTATTTTATATCTTTTTACTCATAAGCACATCATCAAGTCTTTAAAAATGGAAAATTGTTTAGCCACCGGATATTTTAACAGGCTAACAAAATTATTAAAAGGCTATAGCAACATTATAACATTATTTTATTTCTTTTACTAAGATATACAATTTTTATTATTCCACGTGAAACACATGACCAACATGTTATATTAATCTGTAGTAATTGCGACAAAAAAATTGTAGTTGGGTGTTTGTTTTCCCACGTGAGTGAAAAACTATATTTTTTTTTGAAGGATTGAGACAAATGTTAGTTACACGTTCTATACCTATTTATATCTATATCAACACTTATATATTTTATATAAAATGAACAAACTTGGTAATTTGAAACCACTTTATTTTTTCTTGACATAACTAATGTGACAAAAAAAACTACACACCCAAATGTGGTTTTTTTATTTTTTATTTTTATGATTACTATTATTATTATTATTATTTATTTTTTAAGTTATGTCAACTGGACTTTATGGTCTACTTATTTTGTAATTTTCTATAGAAACTTCGACCAAAGTGGGTTAATATTTTTTTCATCGATTTAAAGAATTTTTTGTGGTCAACTATGATTCCTATATTTTTCATCATTGTTCTCACTTAGAAATTTGAATATGGACTCGTATGTGTGGTACAATATTCTTTGACTGTTTCAAAAATGGCTCATGCATGACGAAATATATATAAAAATACAAATTAAATGAAGAAGTCTTTAGTATATTTGCATGTTTCTCACACCCGGTCGTGCAAGTTATTATTGGGTCAACCCACCACAAACCATATATAAATGCTACCATTATATATTTACCTATTCATCTCTTCATACTTACATATTTCAACTTCTTCTTCATCTATATTCTTGTACAATTTAATTTGGAAGCTATAAAGTTTTAATATTTCAACTTCTTCTTCATCTATATTCTTGTACAATTTAATTTGGAAGCTATATAGAGTTATATTGATACACACACAAATTATATAGATATGGTCATGGACAAGGTGACTCAATACATACGTGTGTTCAACCACTTTGATGAAAATGGAGATGGAAAAATATCATCATCGGAGCTGCGGCAATGTGTTGAGGCAATCGGGGCAAAGATGTCAAACGAGGAGGCGGAAATGGCGGTTGAGCTTCTCGACTCGGACGGGGATGGGTTGATTGGGTTGGATGATTTTGTGAAGTTTGTAGAGGGAGGGAAAGAGGAAGAGAAAGTAAATGACCTAAGAGAGGCTTTTAAGATGTATGAAATGGAAGGATGTGGTTGCATCACACCAAAGAGTCTAAAGAGAATGCTTGGAAGATTGGGTGAGTGTAGAAGTGTAGATGAATGTCAAGCTATGATTTCTCAATTTGATATTGATGGAGATGGGGTCCTTAGTTTTGATGAATTTAGGACAATGATGCTTTAACATAGAAATACTTCAAATTTCAAGTCCTTCCTTTACTATAGTTTTGAAGAAACAAAATTAGAGATCAGAGAAGGATTTCATGTTTTTCCTCTCTAAATTTTGTCAGTGATTTACGGTTTTTTAGTTGGTTATGTTTATCCATGTGTTAAGTGTAACATGTAATGTGAAAAGCTCCAGTCACATGAGCAGGAGATTGACCTCATTAAACATAGCCAATTTTAGCTTATAAATTGATTTTGACTTTTGAGGAATTCAATTTTGCAAAAACATAATAATTATCTTTGTTTCATTTATTGGATGATGAATATGTGTGGTAGATATAAGTTAGATGAAATACATTTTATCTATATGCATATATTGATTTTGCAAGACCTATGGTAAAGTACAATTTAAAAATGTGTCATATTTAGAGACAATTTTTTAAGGTGTTTATTTAAGTAACCATCTATCGTGAAATAAGTAACGCCAGAATGATTTTTTTTTTATAGTGACACAATGAGTCATAGATTTTTGTTATTTTTAGTTCATGCAAGTTAATGTGAAAAGTACATAACGAATGACAATATATAACAGAAAATTAGAACGTGTAACTAACATTAGTGGATACACGTTAGTGGGAATACAAACATTCAACTACAAAATTTTGTCGCAATTTTTGTCAAAAAAGAAAAAAAATTAAAAAATGTAATGAAATTAATTACGACAAAATTTTGTAATTAGATGTTTGTATTCCCACCAACGTGTATCCACTAATTTCATTACTTATTCCTATCTTTTTTAAGTAATCTATGGATAGAGTTCGCACACGTGGAGAAATTGAGTGTTCGAGGTTCGAATCCTAATTCCTAAATATAAGATGCAATGTCCCTATCAACTGAACTAAGTTCTATAGAACTAATTTCTCCTATCTATTACAGATTAATTTAAATAATTTTATTTTACAAAATTAATTTAAACATGTTTTTTTTTTTGGAAGGAATGTTGTTTTTCTGTTTCACGTGGAATGGAACAATCAACATTATCTATCTAATTAACGAAATAAAATAGTGTTATCGTTAATTTCTTTTTTAAAGGAGTTACTGCTACTGTGGTCTTTTAATAGTTACGTTAACTTGTCAAAAAGATATATTTGTCTAATGATTTTCCATGTTTAAAAGACTTGGGGTACGTTGACAAAAGGTTGCTTGTAAATAATCTTTATAATAATGCCAGCCATTTACGAATTGAGATAATATTATAGAAATAAACACACTCTATATTGATCAATGTTTGATTTGATAAAGTGGATCGTGTCAAAATAAATTAGTTCAAAACAATTAACATCGTATACAAATAAAATAATAAAAGTCTTCTAGTTGGTGTAAATGTAAATGAGTCGTCGTTAGCAGAGGCCTCTCTTGTGTTGAATTGTGTAAGTCTAGAAGTGCCGTTTGTATATTTGGGTTTTTTCGTTGACGCTGATGCACGACGTTTGATTTTTTAGGATCCGTTGATTAGTTGTATTAAAGCTCGTTTGTTTGGTTGGAAGAGTAGATATTTATCTCTGATTGGTCGGTTAGTCCTCTTGAAATCTGTCATTTCCACGTTTCTGGTCTACTTTCTTTCACTCTTGAAAGCTCCCTCACATATCATTTCCTCTATTAAATCAATTTTGAATGTTTTTTTTTTTGGATTTTAGAAAAATTTCTTGGGTTGGAGAATAAAAGAATTTAATATTGCTCTGTTGGGGAAATGGTGTTGGAGGATGCTAATTGATAATGGATGGTTATGGTTTAGGGTGATGAAGGCAAGGTATGGTGTGGAAGGCGGTCGTGTGAAAGAGGGTCGCAGTTATGGGTCAGCTTGGTGGAGGGAGATGGTTATGATACGTAATGGGGTGAGTTTAGCTGTTGGGAGCAAGTTTGATGATAATTTACGGCAGAAGGTTAGAGATGGGGCATATTCGTTTTTTTTTGTTGGGCCCATGGTTGGGGGAGACCCCTTTGTGCGTAAGGTTCCGAGGTTGTTTGAATTATCATAGAATAAATGGGAGACGGTAGCTAGTACGTTCTCTTTGGGTGGAGGGAGGGAGGTGAGGCTTGGAAGTGGCGGAGAAGGTTGTGGGCATGTGGAGGAGGAGTTGTTAGCATAGTGTAGCGGTTTACTTAATGATATTACTTTAACGGTTAATGTTGGTGACAAATGGTTGTGGCATTCATATCCAGTTATAAGTTATGCTTTTCGTGGTGCGTATCAATTTTTGTGTTCGTCATATCAACAGTCTAATAATTATGCTTCATAATTACTTTCGGAAAATGAGGCCCCTGTGAAGGTTTCTTTGTTAGCTTGACGCCTTTTTCGTAATAGGCTTCCTACATATGATTATATTTTTAGAAGGGGCATTATTACTTAAGATTCTCAAAATTGTGTAGGAGGATGCGGTGAAATAGAATCCTCAAATCATTTTTCTTTTATCAAAATGTAATTTGTTTAATCAGGTTTGGCAATTGGTGCATAATTGGACTGCCTTGTCATCAGTTGAGTCATTTAGTATGTTGGATCATTTTGTTTAATTTAGTCACTTAGCAGGTAGATCCAGATTGTGTTGATCTATCATGCAGATTATTTGTTTTTCGTGCATGGATTATTTATAAGGAAATGAACAACATAATTTTCAGAAATCAAGAAGTGTGTATTCAATGACTTTGGTAAGTTGTTATCTTTTTTGTGGCTGAAAGCAAAATATCCCAATATTGTTTTTGGTTACCGTATTTGGTGCTTTTGTCTGTTTTCTTGTTTAGGAATTGGTTATGAGTTCCTTGAGGTTTTGTGGTTAAAAGTGTCTTCTTAACATTGTATTTGAATCGAATCAAACTTGGTTGTTCTTTTCTGGTATGTCTTGTGCTAGAAAGAACATGTTTTTGTTAATATATCTCATTTTGGCCTTATTTAAAAAAATATAAATAATATAATTATGTAAAAGTAAATAACAAGACAAATTTTCTCGCACCTCCCCTCTGCTTTCTTCTGGTGCGTTGTGCTAGGGTTTCACGCTGTACTTTTGTGGTTTATATTTGTTTTCACATGTTTTCTTGTCATTTTTTCGAATGTTCCATCCGTTTTCTACTTATGTGTTACAACATCTTCCTCCTTTCTCTTCTTTCCTCTCCTTCCCTATTGTGTATCAAATCGCTAACCACCAGCCCTCATCATTACAAGACCGTCTTAAGTTGATTGTCTCTCACTTCATCCACTCTCTATAAATCTTACTCCTATGATTGGACATTACTTGCGGAATCAATCTATAAGCCCTACACCAAAATTTAGCTTTTAACGGCAATAAACTAATTGCTAGAGTTTCCATCTTTATTTTAGTGTTTTTGCAACTATTACATACTCCTCCCGTCCCAAATTGTATGACGTTTTGGACATTTTACACATATTAAGAAATATAATTAATATTGTGTGGGAAAGAGATATTATGAGTTGTTTTACAAAATTGTCCTCAATAAATGATATGAGAAAGATAAATGAAGGAATTGAAAGAAGAGAAAGTAATAAATTGTTAAGGATATAATAAGAAAAGTAACATTAATTTTTCATTGGTATTGTAAAGCGACATATAATTTGAGACAAATATTTTTTCTAAAGTGACATACAATTTGGGACGGAGGGAGTATTAGCTAGCCATTAAGTTTATCTAGGATGGTAAAATTACTCGCCAATAAAAAATTTAGAATAAAATCTTTTACAATTTTTTCACGCTTTAACTATGGGTCAATTTGGATTCGCTTATTTAAACTTATCTACTATCATAAATTTTATGAAGCTATATGGCAATTTTCAAAATCTTTATTAAATTTATTTTCATAAGTTCTCCAACATAACTTATAAAAACAACTTATAGGATACACAAAAACAATTTAATGTTAATTTATCTTTGACAATAAAAATAACATATGCAAGCTTATATATAACTGCTTATTGTAATAAGTGTTTATCATAATAAGTGTTTGTGCCATAACTGTAAATTAACCGTTTTTTCAAACATGCTCTAAGTCTCTCACAAAAAAATATACTAAATTATTCATCAATATAAATTAGTTTTAATTTTGACTCATTACAATGGAGATGAATTTGTTAATGTATGGAAATGTCAAGGTTAAATTGAAGTATTTTTCTTTTTATTCCATAAATTAAGTCGAGTCAAAAAAAAAATAAAAAAATAATTCTCATATTAGGTATTTAGTTAAAATTTAAGACTAATTGCTTATTAGATGAGAATAGGCTGGATCGAGTTAGACTTTGTTAGATCCAAGTCTCCCTTCTCAATAAATTTAAGGCCCACATCTATCATTTATCTCATCTAGGGCTGACAATGAACCAAACCAACTCGATTATAGTTCGACATTCGACTCGATATTTAATCCGTTGAACTTGATTCATGAACCTAACGAGCTGAAAATTAAGTTCGTTAATTAAATGAGTTGAACTTGAGCTACATATAGTTCGACTCGTTAGGTTCATGAGATGGCTCGATTATCGATTATATATATAAATCAATTTGAGTTAGTTTATAAAAAAAATTAATTCAAATGTGGCAAATGTGGTTGAATACAATTTTGTCTTGAAGGGAAGAGCAGTTGGAGTTTAAAAGTAAAAGAATATTATGAATTTTGTTCACAGCTAATTGAACTTTGTTGGATTTTTTTCTCTCTGTTACTTGTATCAGATATTTTTCTTCGTGTTTATGCAACCTTTAACTTTATATAATTTATGTCTATTATATGCATGCTTGTGAGAACTTTTATTTTAATTCAAATATTTAATTTTAAAATATATATATTATCAAAGATCTATAATTTAACTTTTTTTTATAATTTTTTTTTGGACGAGTTAAACAACCGAACTGAACCTAAGAAGCTGAACCGAACAGTTCGTGAACTTTAGACTTGTATATGATCTTTCATAAACCTCCTATGTTAGCCTATTTATAAACATACATTTTATAAATAAGTAATATGATCGGTTATTAAATAGACTATCAAAATATTAGATCAATGAAAAACTCCTAATAATCCTATTTTCACTTGAGTTACACTTACACTTTTACACGTGCGAGATCACTCTTCTTCTTCCTCCATTTTTTGAAAAACAAAAGCTTCACTTCTTTGCTGCAACATTCTCCCACTCCAAAGCGCTGATCTCTTCTTTCCAGTTGTGCTGGTCTTTCTATTGACCGAATCAGAGGTCGAAACCACATTCTGGATAGGTCATTCATTCTTCATCTCCGATTGATTCTCGTAAGTTCTCTCTTTTTCGATTCTTCATTTCTCGTTGTTAATTTCTTATTCTGTTCATCAATTAGAAGCTAATGTGCGTTAAACATTTACTCATTTTCATTTTTGTAAACCCTAGATTATTCAATTTCTCAATAATTAGTTACTGTAATGCTTCATTTTCGAATTCGTTGTGACAGTTTTTAATGGGTATGGGGAAAATTTGATTTTCAATCAACAGTTTTTAATGTTAGTGTTTATCTCTTTGTCAGAATTTCATAGCTTTTTAATAATGGTCTGTATTGAGGGGTTGTTGAGTCAATAATGATGTAGATTCTGTTGAAATAGGTACTGTGTAGTTGGTTAGTTTGCCACCTTCATTTGTTGAATTTGCTCTTTCCAAGCCAAAATGGCAAGGGGTAGACCCAAAAAAACTGTTAAAGCAGCCGAATCTGTGCCTGAACCCAAGGAGCCTCAAATTCAGACGCAGGAACCTAACTTCATGGACCTTGAAATCAAAGGTATTACAACGTTTCAGATTCTTATTGAATTCCTTTTCACAAAGTCCAATATATCACAGAATGTGCGAGAGTGTGAACTGAATTTTAACTATTTGTGCAGCATTGGAGCGACAAATCGGTGCAATTAGGGCAGTTCAGGAGGTGAAAATCGATCACTTGGTGACGGATTTGCGATTGCTTCGCTCGTGTTTCAGCGAGGAACAGCTCCAGAAACCCGTGTTAGAGATTTTTAAAGAAACTCTTCCAAATTTGTCCATTGTGAATGATAAAGGGAGTAACAATTTTGAAGTGATATTGAAAGATAAAGATCCTATGAATATGAACATAAACCATGGTGATGTACATGCTTCATTGCTGCAAAAGTTGTCCATGGCTTACCCTCACTGCTCCTCTTCAATGCCTCCTTTTGCTGGTACCTTCGAACATTCTTGCAATGCAGAAGGTGAGCACTTCAAAATTCCTCTTAAGTATATTTTTTCATGTAGAATATTTTAAATTAGTCTCTATTAAAATTGTTTTCATTTAGTCTCAACATTTAAAATTAATGTGTTTTATTTTTCATTATGAATTTGGGTTTCTTGCAACAAAAAGAGCAGCGAAACAAAAAAATAGACTGTCACATTTTGATTTTGTGGTTGTTGAGCTCGAAATGTAATTAACCTGAACTGTTCTATCATGCATGCGCATTATTTTTTGACCGAGCAAGGAGTTTGCATTTTCAGTTCGATTTACTTGCCTGTAAATGTGAACAAGTTGATATGTCCAACAACTCTCATTCACTTACTGCAGTTGCAATTTTTACTCTGTAGAACTTGGGACAGTGTTTTTACTTATAAATGTGTTTTTAGTTCATACAAAGATGTGCATATAATTCTGATGAGTATGTGTATCTAACTGTGTTATTGAATATAGATAGGTACTAAAAGCTCGGGGACTGATTTCAAAAAATAGAAGTAAAAATGTATTTAAGTTTCTATATTGTTATATTTTTTATATCTGACTACAGTTTTTCCATCTTGACAGGGAGAACTAGCTTTATTGGTGCTGATAATCTGTGTTTCAAGGAATTTGTATGTTCTTTTTTCTTCATTTTGCTGCTTCACTCACATACCTTTGGATCACTTGTTAATATATGATAGAAGCATATTTACGCACCACATGGCTGAAGTATTACATATAATACTAATATGTATGATTATAATGTAAAATAAAAATTCTAACTTAAAGAGCTCAATTTTTCATTAGTTTGCATTGATAATTGTAGAGTTAGTTACTTTGTGACAAAAATAGGTTGTGAAACATGAGGGTACTACTGACATTACTCTTGCTCATCCGTTCGTTTCTGTAACATGATCTAGATTATGCATGAATTTAAAAGGAAATGTTTTGCTTCTTTTAGTGATTTAATGTCTATTGTATAGGCTTTGGAGGAGCCTTCTGAAACTCAGACTTTAGCGATGCAAGAAGGTCTTCTGACTCCCGGGGTAAGTATCTCGCCTTTGTGCATTTTTATTTAAATGATTCTGGTGTTTGTTGTTGCTGGTAGAAAGATGTTCGAAATGGCCTTAAACTGAAAAGTTAACAGCTAAATATATGCATTATACAGGTGAGTAGTCAGAGGTTGTCTGTTGGGATGACGCCCAAAACACTTCGTGTTCCCAAGCCTGGCGAGATGCTTCTCTCTGTTCATGGATCACCCCTAGGTGTTTACAAGGACAATAACATGGAAGCCATAAATGGTATGATTAAGAAAAATGCTTAGGATGAAAGTTGAAACTGTTTCATTCTTTATCATGTTAATGAACAAGGAATAGTTCTTGTTTACCGTAATGCTTTGCTTTTGATATGCTTGTCTGTTCTTCCACATTACTTGAAACACTACAAGATTATCTAGTTCTAATATGGTTTCTATTCTGACATGCAGAATCAGAGGAGGGTTGAATTCTGGTGAAATCTCCTGAAGGATTGTATAAACTATTAGACATTGTACTTTTGGGATCATACTTGTAGTCCTAGACAGTAGATGTTATTGACTTGTTGTCATTATCAAAGTAAGGTTTAATGTCCTACTTGTGATTAGTAGTAATGTTGAAAGATTAGTTCCTTTAAGTATATGATGTCACAATTGAATTGCAAGAATTTATTAGATAGCTAGACATAGCTTGAGGGTTTCATGATCCAGGTGTAATGTGTTACAAAACTGTGAGTGTTTTCTTCTTGTGCAGTTTTCTTTGTAATCCAAGTGTCAAGGTTTAGCTCATAATTTCACTTGGTAGATTATTGCTTTTGTGTGCTTTCATTTGGTACCTTAATTTGGTACTTTAAGTATTGCATTTACCGATTAATTTCAAGCAGAATTCCACATACTTAAGTACCTTGTCTAACTTATCCTATTTTCACTTTTTATTTGACCAATCGAGGTTGCTTAATCAAAGTGCAGAATAGACTCTAAGCTTCTTAGATATTTTGGAAATTGATTTATAAACGAATATTCTGGAAATTGTTAATGCACAAGTATAAATAAATGTAGCAAGTCATGATCCAGTAATAAATATAGTGCATTAGGTTAATCATCAAATGATCTAGTTGGGAAGACTTATTTATCATTACAAACATTTGTTATCTCATAGAATGTAGTAGTATGTGTAAAACAATCTTTCCCTCTCTCCAACAAGCCGGCCTTAGTTTCTCTCTCTCTAGATTTTCTGGTACAGTTTCTTCATTGAGGGTGGTTTTGGATCAGTTCTTGACCTAAAATCACCCGTATTCATCTTTTTCTCTCTATTTCAATCTAAATAAGTGATTTTCACATAGATCTAGGTTTTTTTCTTTGTGATTTCATCATATAAGTGTGGTGGTTTGTTGTTCGTCGTCTTGTGCGGCGTTGTTTGATTTCCCGTCTTTGTGCGGTGTTCATTTGATTCTTACAGAAAGATCGATTATTCAATCAACGATTTGGGCGTCAACGTTGTAGATCCGGAGGCCATGTATATTCCGGTCACTTTAATTTTATCGCATATTTTTGTAGGCATTATGTCGTTATATGCTATTAACTTGGATGCTGTGAGTGTGTTCGCAAATTCATCCTTTACATTTTTAGCGGTGTTGAATGATGTAATCTCTCGATTTGAATGAATGAATATTATCTCATTGGTACAACAACTCTCATGTGAATTAATATTGGGTGGCAAACTAATTGTGTTGCTCATAATTTAGCGAGGGCATCATGTTTGTATTACTAATATTCTAGTCCCCACGTTGTATTTCGGCCATCATTATAAATGAAATGAATTAGTTGTTCTCGTGTAAAAAATAAAATCATGAAATTCGGTGAATAGGATGACTTTGTGCACAATTAACATGTTTACTCCACTCCCTGAAAAAACTGTTTACTTTTTTTTGTATAAGTTTTCATGTCATTTTTTATAGAACTTTTTAATATTTTTAACTAAATTAATTATTTTATATAAAAAAATTCATATGGGTGTGATTGGTTGTGAAGATAAGATGAGAAGAGAGAAATACATAAAAGAATGTATGACAAGGGAAGTGATATGTAAAAAAAAATTGGGTGTAATTTTTTTTTTTATTTAAAAAAATTAATGTGAAAATTTGAGTCCTTGTTTGTTATAAGAAAAAGAGAAATGATATAAAAAGTAGAGAAATATTGATTATGTTTAAGCAATTAGGGGCATGAATTGAAACTTAATTATTGATTAAAGAATTTGTCTCATTTTATATCTCGTCTTATAATACTATTGAATTGTTAATGTTTTTATTTTTCTAATATAACCTTCACTATTTATTATCTTTTTTTTTTTCTTTTTCAATTTTTGTAATTTAATCTCTATTACCTAGAGATTCTTGGAATTGGCTGTGGAAACTAAAAATCCCAGCCAACGTTCAATTCTTTCTTTCGCAAGTGGTGCATCTTGCGATCCCCACACGAACTATCATGAATCATAGAGGTATTGCATTAGATTCCATATGTCATATTTGTGATAATGAACCCGAGACCTTGATTCATTGTTTGTTTAAATGTAATCGGGCAAAAGCTATATGGAACTTGATTGTGGGTCCTCGCTTCAGTTTACCTGAGGAGGATAACTCAATATTCATGTGGTCCCACGACAATTTGACAAACTTGGCATTGTGATACCTATTACCATGTGGAGTATTTGGTGTGCTAGAAATGTAAAGATCTTTGACGATATAAATACGCCTCTGATGGCTTCTTTGTCAAAAATCAAGGTTATGACTCGTGATGTTACTCAAATTTTCAACTGTATGCATAAGGAGATTACTAGTATTCAGCCTCAACTTATTTCTTGGCATAAAGGTCATTCTGGAGCATATACTCTTAATGTGGATGGTAGTGCTTAAACAAATTCAGGGATGGCAAGATTTGGTGGCTTAATTAGAAACTCTGATGGACAATTCCTGCATGGTTTTAACGGTAATATTGGCTACTCGAATATTCTTCACGCCGAAATTTTGGCATTAATGCATGGGATTCAAATATGTTGGGAGGAAGGTCTAAAAGACATTATTTGTTACACTGATTCCATGCATACTATCCATCTCGTCCAACATGCAGATGTTTTCACTCACCATTATGGTAATGAGATAGCTATTATCAGAAAGTACATGGCAAAAGATTGGACTTTTAATCTATGTCACACTCTTAGAGAGGGTAATATGTGTGCTGACTTTTTAGCAAAGCTTGGAACAAGGTCTACTAGTGATCTTTTGATTGTGTTTGATCCTCTGGCTGAGCTTCGTTTGTTGCTTACAGCAGACAATATCTATGTTGCTTATCATCGTGGCCTATAGTCTCTTTTTCTGTTTTTGTTTTTGTCTTTTTCTCATGTAACAAAAAAAAAAATCATTAATGAAGGCTGATTTTGAGAATTACTGTCACAATTTTTTTTAAGGAAGATTACGCCACAATTTGACTTTCTCATCTAAAAGTACGTTTTTTAATTCGTGCACCAAGTAACAAAGTAAGATACATTTTCGGGGACGGAGGATTTGGATGGGAATACTTTTCTTAGTTTTTCATACATGATAACTATTATAATATCCAGCAGTAACCTTAGAGAGAATAGAAACAAAGTAGAGAATAAGATGGAGGTGTTGATAGAGATTGTTGTTGCTGATGTTGAGATGGAGGAATCACTTTTGCAGGTTAGAAGGAGAAACAACGGTGAAATGGGAGACGGAGAGTTTCTTTTTTCTTGAGTTTCTTTTGAGAAACAACGATGCTGAAACAGAGTGATGAATGATGATGACATTTGAGTTTCTCTTTTCTTTCCTTTTTTTCTTTATTGTTGCAAACAATAAAAAATAAAAAATAAATACTAATTTTGGTCCTTTTTTTTTCTTCATGTGTATGACTTTTGGTTTGTTCTTTTAACATTGTTCCATGTGTGACAACAGTAAAAAAAAAAAAAAAAAAGAGAAACAAAGGATGAAAAAAAATGAACCAAATTAATATTTTTTATTTTTTATTGTTTGCAACAATAAACAAAAAAGAAAAAAGAAACTCAAATGTTATCATTCATCACTCTGTTTCAGCACCATTGTATCTCAAAAGAAACTCAAGAAAAAAGAAACCAACCTTCTTCCACTTCACCGTTGTTTCTCCTTCTAACCTTCAAAAGTGATCGCTCCATCTCAACATCAGCAACAACAATAACCTCCATCAACACCTCTAGTATGTTCTCTACTCTATTTCTTTTTTTCTTTTCTCATCAATTCATCAGTGAGACAGTGACATATATTAGTGTATAATTCTTAAACACTTACTCCCTCTAGTCTTGAATGTAAGAAAAAAAAATATATGTTAAGAAAGTGGATTGCCTACATTTAAGTAATGATAAAAAAATTATACCTTTCTAATTTTACCCTTGTCTTGAAATCATTTTTTAGTGCAGAAATTAATGATGGAGTGGATTTAAGTAATTAATTGTTGCATGGAATGATGAAGGAAAATTGTTGTTGACACATATGAGAAGGTTGAGAAACACCAGTAAAAGACGTAAATGCCCCTGCAGCAGTTAACTGCCGAGGAATTAAAAACACGGCTGCAGTTAACTGCCGAGGAAAACTTCGACAGTTAACTGCCGAGGAAATTGTGATTGCCAAATTAATTGTGTTTAAAGGCTATTCACGTTTCTGAATATAAAGGGAAAATGCAATAATTTACATTAATGAATGGTTGATTTTTGTGGAACGGTTACTTTTGTTTTTGGTGGTGTATTTTTTGTTATAACCGTTGCATTTTTAATTGATTTAATTACCGAAAATAATGAGATGATTTAGTTTTAAAGATGTTGACTACAACTCATTCATTTGCTTTTGTTTACAAAAATGCAGTATTAATGACATTTTATTTTTGCTAATATGAGTAATAAAGACATTGATAGCTAATGATTTTCTCTTTCGGAAAAAAAAAGCTAATGATTTTCTTTGATTTTATATTTTTTTTTTTTTGTAATTTGCTTTGTATAAGATTGATACATAACTAAAAATTTTGACTTTTGAAATTAAATATATTAATTGAATTTATTATTTTGTTATTTTAATTTATGTTACAATTAGACATTATTCAAAACTAATTTTATAAATGTACCGTGGTAGTTATAATTAGATTTTTCAAATTAAATATATTAATTGAATTTATTATTTTGTTATTTTGATTTATGTTACAATTATACATTATTCAAAACTTTTCTTTCAGAAAAAAAAAGACATCATTAAAAACTTATAAAAATGTACCGTGGCAGTTACAATTAGACTTTTCAAATTAAATATATTAATTGAGTTTATTATTTTGTTATTTCAATTTATTGTTACAATTAAATCAATTAAACATGTAATTAATATTCAATTTTTGCGGTAGTTAACTCAGAAGTCCGCCTCGATAGTTAACTGCCGAAGTTTTCCTCGGCAGTTAACTACAACCGGTTTTTAACAATTAATTGTCGTAGGGGCATTTACTTCTTTTACTGGTGTTTCTAAGCTTTCTCATATGTGTCAACAACAATTTTCATGATGGAGTAACCATTGAAATTCTCATGGTGGATTTCTAATGGTTTAAAGATCTGTCAATGAAATTTTTTAAAACTCAAAAGTGGTACTTTTGGTTAAAAACACTTTTAAATGGAATTTGGACAATTGAAATTTAAACACCTGCCATTGCGGTGTCAAATTGTGGTTATCTTACATGTGTTTTTTTAATGTTTTTTGTTTATTTATTTTTTGAAGTTTATGTACATCCACTATTGTTATTATTCTTGTGTTTTCATGACAGACATGGTCCAACATGAGAAACAATAGTCTAATAACGAGCGCAACTTCTTGAACAATGATGAACGAAAAAGCATCTCTCAGTTATTGATAAAGGACAGTTATGGTGGAAAACTTAAACACTGGACTGTTATAGGTGGATTGCTTCATTATATTCGGTCTCAACGACAACTATTTACCGACTATGGAGGCAAGTACGTCAAATGGGTGATTCTTCTCATAAAAGAACAAAAAATTGTGGTCGGAAAAGAGTAGAGATAGATATTGAGAAAGGGCACAATATTTCGTTAGCTAAGCATAGCACTCAAAAGGGGGTTAGCTACAGCATTAGGCATTAGCAAGACAACATTGTTGAAGTTTATCAAAGATGAAATTTTTCGTCGTCATTCAAATACACTAAAGCCACACTTGAATGATAGTAATATAAAAACTCGACTCAAATTTTGATTGTCTATGCTTGAGGAAACTAGCATTCCTCATGGTCCACAATTTAAGTCCATGTATAATGTTGTGCACATAGATGAGAAATGGTTTTACATGACTAAAAATCACGCAAACTATTACTTTCTTGCAGATGAGGATGAGCCATACCGCACATCCAACAATAAAAATTACCTTGGTAAGGTCATGTTTTTAGTTGTAGTGGCTATGTTATACCCTGTTTTTGGACCTAAAAATACTGGGACCAATTTCATTTCAAACTTTGTCAATTATCAAATTTCAACTGCACAGTTCAAATTGTCTCTGCCTCGCAGTATTTTCAATCACAATTTTACCTATGTTTTTCTTGCATAAAACCTTTCGAAATGTCTTTACTTGTCTTGTAAGTCATTCAAAAGTGTCTCTGAATCATTACATTGCTTTTTCTACAGTTTATTTCAAAATTTGCAAAAAGTCGTACAGAAGGGTATTTTGGTCATTTCCTGCAGTGGGACCCATTTTCATCCTTGTGACTGTCTCTGGGTCTTTTCAGATTGATTTTTAACATTTCATCAGTAAACCTTGTTAAATTCATTTCAAACTTGCATCTGAGTCAGTGTCAGGTCAATTTGAGTCTGTTTAGGTCAATTTTAGCCCTAGGGGCATTTTGGTCATTTCACACAAAATTTTGGCATAGAGAGGTTACTTTGAAGTACCTCATTTAAGCCATTGGTTCGTTTTTAGTCCGTTTTGTCAATTTTATTTTTGTTTCGCTTTACGTTTGGTCAAATTACGCTTTTTATTCAATTTTATTTTAATTGCATTTTGGTCCCTCAATTGAAGTCCCAAAATTGCATTTCAGTCCAGTTTCCTTTCCAATTTTCATTTCAGTCCTTTTTGGTTAATTACAGTTTAGTCCTTAAGTTTTTGTTTTTGCAGAAAGGTCCCAAATTCATTTCAAGTCCAAGCCGTGCCATTTTCATACAAGTCCAGGTGTCAACTTCCTATTGGTCCAAGAGTACACATGGCAGCCTATAAAAGGCGCATTTACTGTACAAGTCAGGACCAGAAGCAATAATCAGTGCCAACTCACCAAAACAGAATCCAACTTTCTCTCTCTTTTCTGTTAGATCAAAACAGAATCAACACAAAAAGCTTCAAAGATTCATCAATGGCAGAAACCCTAACCACCTCAATCCACCATTGATTTCCACCGAATCAACACAAAAACACCAAATTCAACAGAATTCAACAAAGTTTCTTTGATTACTCATTGATTCTCAGAGATTCAATACGGAATCATCATCACAGAACCAATTTCCTCGCAATTCAAAGTACGAGTTCATCACTGAAACGCGACGAACTCAAGCACTGATCACGAGGAAGCAGTGAAGAGAAAGAAGAGGGAAGAAGCTAGGTTTAAACCGGTGAAGAAGATGAAGATTCGCGTGCAAAAATACTGATTTATTTTCAGTGGCTCAACAACAAAATCATCAAAAACGCAGCAAGCTGATCACGGTTTTCTGAAGAAAATCAACCAAAATCTCCATTAAAACCTCAGGTATAACTTCAAACATCTCGTTTTCCTCATAAAGAAGTTCAATCACTGGAAAACGATGTAGAGCTTAGTGATAAAAAACGTTTTGGTTTAAGAAAATTCGAAAACCAAAAAACACCTTTGAAACCGAAACTGAAATCAATAAGATCTGCATCGTAAAAAACGTTTCCTCTCAGTTTTTCTTCATCAAGAACAGTGGCAAGGCCAATGTGACGTGGATTTGTACGAATCAAAACATTTCAATTCGAAAAAGATGAAAAAACCTCAAAACAGTTTCACATCGCGTTAAAGTTCTAGATCCACATCGCTTAGAGCCTCTGTTCACTTCATCTCTTTCGAAAAACATCAATCCAAGTGAATCAACGAAGATCTGTGCCAAATCCATAGAATCTTATCAAAAAAAACGAAAACCCAACTTTCCAAAACCGTAAAAGAAAACATCAGATCTGCGTTGATTCACGATTCGAATACAAAAACAGATTATGGATTCATGTTTAGAAGAAGAAGGCGAAGGATTTGATGCAAGTTTCGTTGGTTTCTGGGCACTGGTTCGCCGGAGAAGATGAAGCTTCCGGCGAACCACCTAGGTTTCCGCCGTGGCTTCATCAACTCCGGTGAGGAGGCCTGATGAGAGAAGAGAGGAGGTTTTGTGTGAAAAGAGAGAAGGGAACCAGTAAAATGAAAATAAACCGGTGTGGAACATATTTATAGACAGGGTGAACCAGAGCGGTTTATTTCGGTTTTACTCTGGATGAATATGAGCTCTTGGATCTAGGGTTTCAGCACCTTGGATCAATCCAAGGGCTCCTGTGCATCCAGGCCCCTTTGTGTGTTTGGACCTTGGTTTGGGCCTCGTTCAGTTTATTTTCTTGTTTTTTTGCTACTTGCACCATACTTGCCTGCTGTTCGCACCCTTTGTTCATGTTAATTTTTATCAATAAATTCCAAGAAATTTACCATGTCATTTTACTATTTTTCTTGATAATTTTCAGTGGTATTTTACTTGGAAAAGTTGGTAAAAATTTTAGTGTTGTTTTGTCAAGGGTTTTTACTATTTTAAGTCACTTTTCTCGCATTTTTACCCGTTACTTCATGTGCATAATGTTCGTGTTCGTCATGTTTGATTTGCATACTATTCCATATGAATTTTGCTACTGTTTGCTATGCATATGTCACTGTTTTGATGTGTTGAGTTTTATTCTTGCATCATGTGCATTATTCATTACATGTTTCCGGCTTATTTTCATCGCCACTTTACCGTTTTATGCCATACTTTCTTCCATCGCTTCATGCCATATTCTTTCTTTTTTTTTTACCATTTTCTACTAACATTTCCTTTCATATTGATCACTTCATAGCACTTCACTATCTTCACTATTGTCTCCATTAGTTTAGTTTTCTTTTTTTGCAAATTGTAATTCATTCGGTGCTGTAATATTTTACCATTGGTTTGTAGCTTGGCAAAGAGGCCATAGAATGTATTTAGGCAATATTGTAATATGGACTATGGACACTATGACGCACCGACACGCACACACTCACCCTAGATGTATGCTTAGGATTGTATGCATAGATGTATGGCTAGGATTGCATGATTAGATGAACGCTTAGTTTCGAACACTTAGAGAAAATCCAATTTTTTCCAAAAAAATATGCAAATAAATTCACTTCAAATATTTTTCATAAAAATGGAGTCAAAACTCCAACAACTTTTCACCTTTTATTTTCTTAATAAAATTCTCAAATAAATCTAATCATTTAGACTTTTTTGCAAAATCACTAAACAAACCCCCACTTTTTCATACTCTAATGCTCATGAAGCCTCTCAATCCCCTTCTTCAAAATCATTTTCAAAATTTAAAATCCAACAATTAAAACAAAAAACAACAAGTCTTTTTTAGCAAGAACTACGCCGGTTTTGATCCCGTAAAACGGTACGTAGGCAAGGGACTTTAACCCCTCCAAGCCGAAATAAAATCAAATTCTACTTCTTCTCACCTCCATTCTTCACTCAAATAAAACTTCTTCCAATAAAGTAGGCAAAAAAAAAATAAAGCGTAGAAATAAACTTAGGAGAACGGTTCTTATGGAATACCATAATCGCTCCGGGTGCCTAACACCTTCCCGTAGCGAAAATGACCCCCGAATTCGGAAACTCAAGGGTTTTTCTCCTTTTACCCTTCCCAAGAAAAAAGAGAGATATCAACGGTCAAAAGGTTCAAGCCCAATTAATGGCTTGGCACCCAAAAACCATGATAACAGGCTATACCTAGATTTGATGATGAAGGAAAAGAGACTTTTTCAGAAAAAATTGGTGTGTTTCCTCAAGTTCAACAAGTTGCAACAAAAAGATCAAGTGTCAATAGACCCTCGGGTACACTCGAAACAAAACTGATTGCTTCTATGATTAAAGAAGTTACCCATTATTGGTTTTATATAAATAAAGTTTTACCTGCTATTAAACAAATTTGGCCACAAGAACATGCAATGGAAACGATTTATATACAACAAGATAACGCGTCATGCCATATTTCTCTTGAGGACGAAGAATTTTGTAAAGCAGCTTCTAGAGGTGGGTTTGACATACCATTGATATGTCAACCACCTAATGCTTCTGATTTGAATGTTTTGGATTTGGGTTTATTTAGTGTCATCCAATCATTGCACCAACACGAAGTTACTAGATCAATTGATCATCTTATCGAAGTTGTGCAAAAATCATATGATGGTAGAAAAATCATCATATGATTTTTGCAAAACTTCGATAAGCAGATGAACTGATCTAGTAACTTCTTGTTGCTGCAATGATTGGATGACACTAAAGAAACCCAAATCTAAAACATTCAAATCGGGAGAATTAGGTCGTTAACATATCAATCGAATGTCAAACCCACCTTCAAAAGCTGCTCTACAAAATTCTTTGTCATCATGAGAAATATGGCATGACGCGTTATCTTGTTGTATATAAATTGTTTCCATTGCATGTTCTTGTGGCCAAATTTGTTTAATGGCTGGTAAAAACTTCTTTATATAAAATCATCGGGTAAATTCTTTAGTGATAGAAGCAATCAGTTTTGTTTCGAGTGTACTTGAGGGTCTATTGACACTTGATATTTTTGCTGCAACTTGTTGAAATAGAGGAAACACACCAATTTTTCCTGAAAAAGTCTCTTTTCCTTCATCATCAAATCTAGGTCTAGCCACTGCAACTAAAAACATGACCTTACCAAGGTAATTTTTATTGTTGGATGTGCGGTATGGCTCATCCTCGTCTGCAATAAGGTAATAGTTTGCGGACTTTTTAGTCATGTAAAATCATTTCTCATCTATGTGCACAACATTATACATGGACTTAAATTGTGGAACATGAGGAATGCTAGTTTCCTCAAGCATAGACAAACAAAATTTGAGTCGAGCTTTTATATTAGTATCTTTCAAGTGTGACTTTAGCGCGTTTGAATAACGACGCATAATTCCATCTTTGATTAACTTCAACAATGTCGTCTTGCTAATGCCCAATGCTTTAGCTAACCCTCTCAGATGTATATAGGTACTCCCCCCGGTCCTATTTATAAAAGAAATTTGGATCAACAAAAGTTGATGTATCTGATCCAAATTGAATCAAATACATCAACTTTTATTGACCCAAATGTCTCTTGTATATAGGAGCGGAGGAAGTATTTGAAACGTTGAAACGCTAAAATAGATATATGATTTATGGTTTGTTAGGGTTTCGAGGAAGCAAGAATGCAATTATCAATTGTGGAGGAATGTAAAATGGTGGAAAAGCTTGGTAGATTTTTTTTTTGTTTAAAGAACAAGCTTGGTAGAATGTTTTCTCATTGATTCATTAGTGGTATCATTAGAGTATTAATATACAATGGTTCCGTTAGAGTATTAATACACAATATTTGTTGTTAAATATGCTTATTATATGTTATATCTAGAGTAATAAAAAAAATGAAAAATAACTTCTCAAAGATGTACTTAAAAATAAGCGTTAAGAATGAAAACTACCGGAATTTTTATTTATTTATTTATTTATTATGACAAAGTGTAGGCTGTTATGATATTCTCCATTAAAAATACAAAACATATAAAACATAATTCATGTTTTAAGAGGTTACTATAATTGTTTATATTGAAAATAATTTTGCAATTTTTTTTCGAATAACTTAATGGCTAGAACTCACCTTTAAGATAAATAAGTGGAGTGTTCGGAGTTCGAACCCCTACCCCTGCATATTACAATTTATTGTTCCTAACAACTGAGTTATCAGACAAATAATTATGCATTTTAGTGTTATGGTGTGTGAAAAGATATATAAAAGATATAATTAATTTATAATCCGTAATCAAAATTATACAAAGAATTGAGATAAGTTGTACACATGTTCAATCATATTTCACCATCTTATCATTTCATGACATTACTTGGTATTGGTAACTGTGAAATATTATGATTATAAATGTGTAAAATTTATGTACATTTATTATATATAGTCACAAAACCCATATATCAAAGATGATTACATACTGAATTATGCATTTTTCACACATTGTAGATTATTCAAGCCCTAGCAAGAAGATTAATTGCTATTCATCCAAACATCCCTAAGAAGATCATATCTAACAGGAGATTCACTTGGAATTTCTCTCGTCTTCATATTCGATTTTGTTGAAACCCTCGAGGACGAGGAATTGCCAAAAAATATTAAAGATAATGGTGACTCCAAATCATTGAGTTCATCATCACTGCTATATGACTTCCTAACAACAGAAGATTTGTTTCTTCTTAGCTGAGATTTGCTTCCAATCTCTCCGAGAATGCTTGTGACCGAAGTTACCGGTAGAGGTGAATAGACAATTGGAGCTGCATTGCATGGGAAGTTGTTGCCAAACTCATTTCCATTTTCCATATCATTCTGTATCAAGTAAACACAAAACATTGAGATCACGAGTTAAATTTCTTTTTTATATGGATTATGGAACCAAAAGAAAATTAAGTGCAAATTTAACTATCTACCTCTAAATCCAGAGCTTCAAGAACAGTTGTAGGAACCGGATCAGGACAAAACTCATCAGGAAAAAAATTATCAAGAATCTTCTTGATAAGTGGTGCACTAAACATGGGGCATACCTTCACAAAAAAGAATCCGTTTAGAATGAAGGCGTCAGTTCAGTGGTAAAAGTTTGACATTATGACCTCAAGGGATAAAGTTCAAATTTCCTCGACGACGGTAAAAAAAGTAAGTAAGTTAAACAATATCTTTGGCATACCTCATTCCTAATGGATGCACTTAATAGCATATCTTTAGGAAGCATTAAGAGGTCACTTAGTGCATTAAGAAGTGTGAAAGATTTAAAAGATGTGTTATGTTTCTCCTTATTGTTATCATTGTCATCTTTATCTTCAAGTGAGTCCTCCTCATTCATGCCACATAGATCACTCAACCATCTAGACCAGTTACCAATCTGACAATGAAGATGTCACAAATGAACAAGAATCATCGACAATTAAACGATCTCAAATGATATTATAATCGAAAAATAAAAAATTTGCAGTGATCCTCTAAGATTAAACCTTCAATTTAGTCTTTCAAGTATCACTCTCTACTACTCAGTTCCTAACGTTTTGTCAAATTTGTCCTGTTAGTTCCTACCATTATACATTGTCAAATGCAAGGAACTAACATGATCGATTTGACAGAACATTAAAGACTAAGTAGCTGAGAGAGTGATACGTGAGGGCAATGTTGTTCGAACCAAACCGAAGATTGAACTGGTGAAACATCCTTCTTATGGTATAATTGGTTCAATTTCTTCCACCGCGGTTGAATTAGACGACTAAAAACAAATAAGTATTAAAAGTACTTGAAAAAAAAAAACCTGTTGAACCAACCACGGTTCAACTTGGTTATGCAGGTTGCGAACTAACCATGGTTGAACCAATCATCATATTGGCCGGTTCCCGGTTCAATCGATTGAACCGGCTGGTCCGGTTCTGTTTCCACTATACTACTTGAAGCAATAAATTGAGAGTTTACTCAATCCTCTAACTCAACAATTCATTTTGGCTTACTTTAAAAGGCACATTCATGACATGAAGAAAAATATCACAAGAAAGGTATAAATTTAACTTTAGATATATGAATGAATTGAAACAATGTATTGAAAAGTTACCACAGTTTTTAGCTTAGCACCAGCTCCAAAGCTTGTTTTTCCAGGTGGAATAGGGAGAACCTTAGGATCACTAATAGCATCAGATATCGGATCAGTTGGGATTTCATCACCAGACTCGCGCAGAATAGCATTGAACATAGCCACATCTAATCTTGCCACACATTGCTCCATTACCTATATTTAAGTACAAGAAAAAATGTAATTCATGTCATGATAGAGGAAAACAAAAAGATTTCATTGACTAAAGTAATGAACTTAGAAGCAATCAATTATATAAGACTGACCAATTTAGGAAGCATAGGTAAACAGCCACACTCATTCCCTCCAGCTCTAATAGGACATATCCTTTCACATGATTCTTTAAAAGCACTCTTCCAAATATTTAGTGACATGTTACCAAGATCTTGATCACATGAATTAGATACTCTTCTGTTGCTTTTACTTGAGGCAGAAGCAACTTCCTTGTTGGTCAAATTTGTATTCGTATGTTGCATATGTGGAGTTAGAGTCTGAAAATAGACAAAACAAAAGGATAAGAATACTCTCAGAGAGGGTTCGTATTTAGGGCTTGGTTCGATCAGCTTATTTGAGCATATCTACTAGCGTAAGCACTTGGGATACTGTTCCGGAGAGCTTATGAAAACAGCTTACGAAATGTTCATAAGCTGTTTTTAGCCTGTTTTCATAAGCTTTCTAGAATAGCTTGTGAAAACAACTTATACCTTATATAGAAATAACTTCTACGTTGTATGATAAGCTCTTCTGCTGTAAAAACTTAAACACTTTATTCAAACAATGTTATTTGTTTTGAGTTGGCATTAGGCCTCCAAACATGTTCGGCTGGCCCGCATTACGAGTAAGACATTACCTGCCACCATATAGATTCTACTATCCGAGAGAAGATCCAAGCTTCAACCTTTTCCAATGCTGAAATGAACACATGAGGATCATCCCAGTTACCAAAACATTCATTTTTATCTCCTTTCCACCTTTGTGATGATGCTATTTTGGCATTTCCATCTCCCTCAGTTTTTCTTCTTCTATTGGAACCAGCATGATTTGATAAAACCATATCTTTCGAGTTTTGGCTTATGATTGTTCTTAATACTATAGTGTTAGACAACCAAAAGGTTAACCTGCATCCACATGATGGAATATGTAAGCAGATTCTGTGAAGAAGAAAAAACTTTTGATTCCGTCTAATACAGGATAAGATTCGTGTCCAAAATAGATATGCACTAAAGATTCTTATCAATAGGTTCGATATTGAATCGAATCATGATACGACTGTATGCATTGTAAGATACTGATAACCATGCTAACGGATATCTTTAAAATAGTGATAGCAGAAAAAATGATTAGAATAGATTACAAGAAGAAATATGGCTCAAAAACGTACCTTGGAACATCGTTTCCACATGCCTTCGAAACAAGTACTAATCCAGAAACAGAACTTTTCGCTGCACCAAACCTTCTTCCTTGAACATTTTCTCTACAAGTATGAAGATAAAGCCTTGAAAGGCGCCGAGCCGGAGCTAGAACCTTACTCATGGAATTTCCATGTTCAGCAACAACTGAATATAAAGCAGCTTCAATGGAAGCAGCTTCTCTTAACTCTCCTTCAAGCATCTTTACCTTCTTGTCCAAGTAATCAATTTTACCTTCTAAATTAGCATTTCTTGCTTCCTTTGGATTAGTCTTAGCATCTCTCTTTTCGTTCAAATTGGAATGAATGTTGAAAGTACTTTTGATACTTAATCTTGGAACATCTTCAACTATATTTCTAGAATGAACAACCTTGTCATGAAAATTTTCTTCCAAATTTTCATAATCATTGCTTCTTGTTCTGCTCCTTGAATTTTTGTCTAAATTTTCACAAACTGAAGATGGTGAAGTAGCATTTTTTTCTGTTGACAATGATGCATCCATTGACGATGAACTGTTAAGCTTCTTGTATGTATCTTGTTGCGTCATATTCATGTTTCCGAGCTTTGTTTCTGAAGCTAAGTGATGTTCCTTATCATTGAAATTAGTCTTTTGGATTTGTCCATTTGGATCAATCTGAAACTAAATTGCAATTAGATAAGCACATTAACATTTACAAAAACATTTCACAAAAGATTTTGAACGGTCTAATATTACATCAATCAAATCATATAGCAAATAAATAAACGAGTACCTTGTCTGTTTTAGGAGGTGTAAAACCACTAGACTCAAATGAAGTTGAAACTGCTGCAACAGAAGAATGCGAGGAAACATCATCATCGGTAAAAGAAGCAATCTCAGCTTCTTCGGCATATTCTTCATTCATCAATGTTGAAACAGAATCACCACCATTACTATTCTCCTCAAAAACCTCATTCGAAAATCTCTCCTTCAACGAAGATCTAACACGAATCATTTCAACAGGCTCGATTTTAACGAACAAGAGTGGTTGATCGTTGTTTCTATAACTCCTCTTACAGTTCAAAGATGTACTAATGCTTAATCCTTCTTTAATTACTCCATAATCAGCCAAATCTACAACAGAATTTCCCAATAATTGACCCTTAACAATCTTGTTATCTCTTCTTGGTTCGTATAAGTTGAATTCCAAGAAATTCTTTTGAAACACATTGGAATCACCACCTCTAACGGATACATCCCTCAACAATGTTGCTGAAATTCTAAATGATTGATTGAACTCGATTCTTCCTTCACCTATGACCGAACCAAGTGAAGGTGATACTAATTTTGTAGAGCCTAATGTGCTAGAACCATTCTTCAATTCCATTAAAACGGAATGAAGAGATCTTAAAGATTGTGATGGAGGCCAAGGCTTAATCTCTTGAATATGAATTAGGTAATCAACTTGAACTTTGCTAGTTCTCATGTTCTTTCCTTTCATGCCTAAAACCATGGTTTTCAAAATGATGGATCCTCACCAGATGAACTTTTTTTAAACTTTGATTTTGTTGAATCGAATTTTTGAACTGCGGTCGTGGTAACTGTCACAGTTGCGCCTCGATCCTAGATATTATAGACAATCACAATTAAAATGTAGTTGATGCGGCCTCAGTTGCAGTCATGTTCTGGTCACGGAGGCATCAAAACCTCGCAGCACATGACATCAATGCATTAACAAAACTCACTGCACATAACATTAATGCATGAACATTAATACACAAATTCATAGGAATACTAAACTCTAGAGTTAAATCTATATGATCATGATTCATGTCATATCAACAAACTGATTATTAAGAGAAAAAACCAAAAATCATAAATAAAAAATCAAAAAGTGTGTACAAAAGGGTATCTAGGAACAAAAACCAAGAAGAAAATTGATAATGTGGACCATAGGAATCAAATAACAAGTTAAATACAACATCATTAAAGACATCAAATTTATGACAGGTAAAGAAAATGCAGGAAAAAAGAACCAATGAGGAGGTAAAAATGTAGACCATACCAAGAAAAGCAGTGTTGGCTAATAGAGGTGGTGGAATGGAAAAATCAGAAATCTGCTAAAGATGACAAAAACTGAAATAAGGTCAATAGTCACTAGTCACAAACAATATTTCTTTTTTGTTTATGTTGGAAAAGTTTGGGCGAAATGACTTACTAGAGTCAGAGCAGACCTCAAAACAAACGTACTTGTTAGACACTTAAACAAAAGTTTAGGTCACGACATTGAAAGTATGAAACAATTTCTTACTTACTGGACCAACCTCATAGAACAATATTTCTAAAACCATAAAATATTTGAGTTTTGTATTTTTTTATTTTGTTCACTGGTTAACATCAAATTACACATTCCAAGGCACATTAACTCAGTGGAATATATATAATATAGCAATATCAAAGCTAAGGGGGGAATTTCAAAGTTAATTTGATTAAAATAAGGTTGGCTCGTTTTGTTGGACAAGATTTAATATAATTGATTTGGTACTCAGAACAGATTGTTTGGTGTTAAACTATTGAAACTACCTTGTTGATTGTGATGGCTAGCCAGATCAAAGTGACTTTGAAAGTAACACTTTTTAAATAAATAAATAATTTAGTGTTGAACACACTTTGTTTTTAGTAATTCTACCTTCTGTCACATATTAATATTACTCTATCCATTTCACATTGAATGTTTTAGCAAATAAAATTTATTTTTAAATAAATGTCATTTAAGATTGATTATTATTTTTTTCAGTTGTACCATCTATTAAATACTATGCATACACACTAAAAATATTATGTTTCACTTTGTACTTAGGAAAAAAATTATTTTTTTTCGAATTGACCTTTTATGTTATATTTTGTTATATTTTGACCTTTAAGTTATACTTTTGTTGCATTGTTGTCATTTATGCTACATTTTATGACTTTACGAGCCATAAGTTTCGTGAAATGGACAGCATTCAGGTGTCCGGTCATCACACCTAACAATAGAACTTAATAACTCATTGTTTTATATATGTTCTTAAATTCGAACTATTGCTTCTAAGACAGCATCGCTGCAAAAATTAAATATTTTGGTTATGAGATTTTTATATTTGAGAATTTAGACTTAAAAGAAGAAGTGAAAGAAGAAAGTATATGAACATATCTCATATGCCTATGCGAGTTTTTTCAATAATGATGTCAAATGTGTTTTATTAATGCAAACTTGAGATCGAGTTGATTCATAATTGTCTCAAAATGGTTTTATAAATATCATTTTTTGTAACTTTATTGCATTTTATAACCTTTGTATCGGTAAACGACACTCATTTAAAAAGTATACTTCCTCTGATAGTATAGTATATGCAAATATTTTTTTCAAATTCATCGAAGAAATGATATACTCACAATCTAGTATTTGGGGAGTAAAGTTGTTTAAGGTTTGAGTAGATTCATGATGAGGCTATTAATTGAAGAAATGTGTCTTGAAATACAAAACATTGTTGGTGTTTGTTACTCTACCGAACATGCAATAAACATGCAACCGCGCGTGTAAACTACGCTACCACAACAAGCGTTGCTTCTACGTAATAATGGTCAATGACACATATTCATGTCATGTGTTACTTCTAGTTTTACGATATTTTTTTGTTCTTACTAGTACTACTTTTTTTAGGGTTTTGCAAAATGGGAATCAACTTTGTGGACGAGTGGAAATAGGTGATGGAAATAAGATGATACACTTGGAAATATTAATCTTTAAAATTTTAAAAACAACCATTTTATATTTTGTTGAGTTGGTGGTTGGGACAAAGGATGTCTATATTGTGGACAAATTAGTTTCTTTTCATCCATGCTAATTAATGATAAACATTAGTTGAAAATTGGTCAAATGCATCTAAAGGTCCTTTAAGTTTTTTGTTTTTCGTCCTTTAAGTTTCAAAAGTCCCAAACAAGTCCTTTTAAGTTTCAAAAATCTCAAACAAGTCCTTTTAGGTTTTGAATCGTTTCAAACAAGTGCTTTTAAAGGATGACGGTGATGATTTGAATGATAGCAACAAAGAGCATTATCCACCATTTGCCATGCTTAAAAAGATGACTAATTTTAAGTGGGTGTTAGGAGCCAGATTTGGTACCAAAAATGAGTTCAAGGAAGCAATTACCAACTATGCTATCTACAATAGGACATGTTTGAAACGATTCAAAAACTAAAAGGACTTGTTTGGGACTTTTAAAACTTAAAGGACGACTTTGAGAAAAATGAAAAACTTAAAGGACCTTTGGATGCATTTGACCTTGAAAATTCATACAGGGTGTGTTTGGTTTGCAAAACATGAAGCACTGGATAGAACAATACAAGATAGAATAGCACAACACAAGACAGAACAGTACATGACAAGTTTTAATAGCATTGAACATTTTTTTTTGTTTTATATGATTTTTGGGGGACGAAATGTTATTTTGGTATTTTAGACAACTTGAACGTGGGACAAAAAGTTGTGTTGTGGTTTGGTAAGGGACAAAAATATCATTTTTATCCTGTCCCTTGCCTCCAGTTTGTTTTGTACCTGAAACAGTTTTATAAATCAAACACCGGATAATTGAAGTTGTTTTTTCATGTCCTTTATTTTTTAGCAAATCAATCGCACTTGTCAAGCTTCCTTTCCTGCTAATTTGTCATTCAGGTATTGCATGATATAATTGAGTTTATTTTTGGACTGACCTTGATTTAGTGGTTAAGGAATTGAGCTCATCACAAAGTTATGAGTTCAACTTCAAATGTTATTAAGGATCTATTTAATGTATAATTTATAAGTATATTTGTTAGTGTTTGTTGAGTCTTAAAGTATTGTATTTACCTTAACGAGCTCTTGAAGCTCAATTCACATAAACCTCTTTGTAACCTAAAAGAAGTTTTTCTCATTTGAGCAAAAAGAGTACTTCGACATGCATTGTACATGTTGAGCATATAGATTATCTAATCATTTAAATGAACCACATTAACATCGCTGAAATTTGTATTTCGTGGTATATTTTGAGAGGCTTATGACAATATATTATAGACTCAAACCACATTTGGGTTGCACATTATCCAACCGCCCAAATGCAATCTTTAAAAGTGAGATCTATGGCTTCAAGCTAATTGGAAAAGTCCATGACAATTAACACCTTCATTTTTTTATAATAAGTAGATGATATTTTTTAAAGAGATAAATAAAATAAAAAAATAATGGATCCTACTATCATTAATTATTATTTATTCAAAAAAAAATTATTATTTATTATTATTATGATTATTATTATTTAAATTTATGTACATTTATCTCTTCAAATAGAAGAAAGAAGATGATCTCAACTCGTTTAGAAGGGTTCTTAATTAAGACTTATAAAAAATTTTGCATATGATTTTTTTTTTTTTTGTCAAGTAACCTAGTGGCTAAATTCATACACATTATGTGTGGAGAAGTGGAGAATTCGAGGTTCAAACATCGATCCCTGCATAAATTATCTCTGATAACTACCAACTGCATTTATGGAACTTTTCGAATATAATTATTAGAATTAAAGTTTGACTAGCTCGAGTTGGTAGTGATGTTCCAAACTTCCAATGCATTATGGAGTCGGACCTATATCACATGAATTCGTTTTTTCAAAAATAATAATCAATACATGTAATGATTTATAATAACTATTACTCTATTATTTATTTATGAAAAATGTTAACAAGTACTCCGGGACACTGGTTAAGGTCTTTAAATAGTACTATCTCTGTTCTTTTTTAATTGTCACTTTTTAACATTTTACACAAATCAAGACAATCAATAATTGTTTCTACTTTTGATGCAATAAGTTATACTTTTACTATAATGACCTTATTAATTTAACATATCATTTCATATATTTCTCTCTCCGCAATAAATAACAAAAGATAATATTGGTAAAACATTTAATGATGCATTGAACTTTGAAAGTGACAGTTAAATAGGAACAAAAAATTTCTTCAAAAGAGACACTTAAAAAGGAACGAAGGGAGTAACTTATTATGAAAATATGTGTAATTAATGCATCGAAAATTGAAATTTTTGACTTTTTTAAAAATTTATTTCTTCTTTTAGAATCCTTAAAGAATATCTTGTGGCACTCGTTAACAAGATCGTTTATTTATAATAACTAAGCCGTTGATATTATTGGCATCATTCTAGACACCTTACCTTTCCACTTTTGTGATCTACCAGACTAGAAAACATAAATTTGTGTTTGAATTGAGTTTGTTGGGATAGTTTCATTGTCTTTGAAAACATATTTATTTCATGCATGTACACATATATATTTTTTTTAAGTAGTTTAGTAGTTAGAATTCACCTTTTTTTAAGGTGAATAAGTGGGGTGTTCGGAGTTCGAACACCAGTCCCTGCATATAACAATGCATGTCTCTGTCAACTGAGCTATGCTCACGGGGACTGTACACATATAATTTTTTTTTTTGAAAGAAACATATACTACCTCTGTCCCTTTATATAAGACCCCTTTGCTAAAATTGCGGGAATTAAAAAAGTGGATATTTGTATTAAAGTTGTTTGTAATCACTATTGTTTTTACAATTTTATCCTTCAAGAGAGAGAGTTAGTTTATGTTTTCCATATACTATTTATTGCTGATTGAAGAAAAATATGTATAATAAATAGGGACATGTATGTAAAGTTAATATAGTTGGAAATAACAAAGGGGTCTTATAAAAAAAGATAAAAAAGAAAATCTCAAAATAATCTTATAATTAGAAACGGAGATAGTAATATTTATTCACAATGTTTGGGGAATTATTTAATATTTGTGTTTGACTGAACAAAAGATTCATGAACCAACATTTCCATGAATTGAGTTGTGAGAATGCTAGTGTGTTAACGTTGTGTAAGCACTCTTGTATCTTGATTCTTTCCCTAATCATGATGAGTCGTCGTCATTTAATTCATCTAAATTTTGTCTTATCATGGAAGTAAAAATAAATCATAAAGTGTTCGAACTCCAATTTTATCTGACTAATTCAAAAAGTTGAAATAATAAGTCTTCACACATTTTATCATCTCATGCTTAGTTTTATGAAAAAAGAATTTTATTTTTTTTGAGAGAAATGAAAAAAGAATTTTAAAAATATAAAATTGAACTTCATTTAGATTGTTCTTTTATCTCATTGGTTTATCTTTAATTACAACAAAATTCAAAAATAATTATCACAAAGAATTAAAATCCAAAAAATACAAAAGTGCGAAATAGTAAAACAAAATAACGACTTATTTTTAGGGGCCCAATCAAGGTCATGTATAGTTTGCTCTGACAAAATAGCTCAATCATGCCATCTTTGCAATTAGATTTTAGCTTTTTCTACGTGATCCTAATTCCAAACAAACAATACATAGTATCCAACGCAAAGAGTAATAAAGATAGGAGAGGGCCTCTTCCACCTATAACCATCTTCTTCAAATCCACCCATTTCACCCAAAATGAAAAACAAAGTTCACTTGGTTAAAAAGGTCATCCTTATAGCAGTTCAAAAACATTTTGTCTTAAGAGTCTCACTTATTTCTTGAAGTGTTAGGCCAAATTAATTAATAGCTACCAAGTTCAAACCAATAACTTTCTCTCAAGCAACATAGTCTTTCTCTCAAATTCTTCTCTTTTTCTCAATTCCTTTGAAAAATTCACCATAACTTTCTCATTTTCCAACACTATTAATCTATAAAGAGAATAGGGGATGTTGGGGAGATTTTGGGCTGACTTTTTTGTTATTTCATTTATATTTTTAAACAATTTTTTTTTTATAATAATGTTATACTGTTGGTTTTTTTTTTTTTTACAATTGTTATATTGTTGGTTTATTAAAAAATATATATATAAGAATTTTTGTTATATTTGTTATATTATTGTTGTCATTTAAAAATATAAATATGATTTTTTAGTTTGTTACATTTGAAAGTCACAAATATATATATTTATAATCTAATCTAAAAAAAGTACATAAAATATCGTTTGTTATTTACATGCAAAATTTCTATAAAACTTCGTTGATAATCTACAGCGTTAGGGAAATAAAAAGAGCGGAAAGACGGGCATTCACATGTGTCCGTCTGTACGCTAGTATAATATATATAAAAAATATAATGACTTAATATTATTGCTTTCATATGACAAATTTCGCATCTTATTTTACTTTAAATTGGATTAGATTAAATGGAATTTTTAGTCTAATAAATTAAAAAACCTAAAAAAAAAAGCGTAACCTTTTAAATATTTCATTTCAACAATGCCCAAAACACATGCATTTTGTAAATTCCTTCAAAAATAAATAAATTTTGTAAATATTGACATTTGGACTAATATGTCTCCGTTTTTTAGATAAAAGTTTCTTTTTTTTTTTTCAAAGACTAAAGTGATTTTTTTTATTTTATTAAAGATAAAAATGGTACACCATTTATATAATATAATATTTACAAAAATCAGATAAAACATTTACACATTTTATGTTTGGCTAATACAATCTAGGATTAACAGGTCTTTACCCCTATAATATAGATCAAAATAGTACACCATTTATATAATATAATATTCTTAAAGTTCTAATAGGGTTTCATAAGAGACCACCAAATTTAATCATAACACTTACAATGTTTGAAATGATAAACAACCAAGAAAAAATAGTATATATACATTTTAACTACCTACTAACTTGTTACGTAGGTTCTATTTGATCAATGATCATCTTGATATGACATGTGATTAGACTAAAATTCAAATATTCTCGGTCTTATCTCCTTAAATTGTTATCTGCAAAAGAATGAATCCACAAAGTTTCGATTACGATAGAAAATACCTATTGTGACTTCCAAAGTGGACCTTTATTGGTCCTTTATTGGTTCATCAGCTTCTATTACATTTAAAACGATCTCTAGGAAATTGATAGTTTCTTTCCTGTGATTTAGTAAAAAAAGAAAGTGTTTATTAATTTGTTAATAAACAGTGTCAATTGGTTTCATGTAATAAACAATATGGTTAATGTATTATAAAAAATTAGAGAAATGATATTTGTGCAACCACTTTGTGATAACTTTTAGACAATTTTCTCTTTCATATTCACATTATATTTTTACTATCTCTCTCTCTTTTTTTCTCTCCATTGTTTCTGACCAATGAAAAGAGAGAAAAGAAAGGTTGTCAAATAGGTTATACCAAATGGTTGTTCAAATATCATTGCTCAAAAAATTATCTTTATTTTTGTCATGCAAGCTTGATTTTGGTTTATTGTATGCCTTTGTCTATCGTCCATTTATTTTATATTTTGGTTAACTATGGATGGGTAAGATACTATAATGGTCATACTCGAATTCATGCTCTCATAGATGTATATATAATTCATACTCGAATATCATAGTAAAGATTGATCCAAAAGTTATAATTTCACCCTCTCATCTCTCACCATAAAAATCTCTCTCACTTGATATATATATATATATATATATATATATATATATATATAGGGCATATCAAGTGAGAATAACATATTTATGTGAGAATGATAGGAATAAATAACAACCGTTAGATTAAAATGTGTGGCTGAGATTAAAAGATCTATTTTAAACAAAACATGTGTCACTCCATAGTCTATCCAATCTTATGAATCATTCCCTTCTCATCTTTTCCAATCCACCTTCATATGCAAAATTGTTCAACAATTTATTCCATTCACTTTCTGCTTCCTGCAATCTATCTTCTTAAACTTAATACATATAAATTGATATTAAAGTAATTTGGAGGACCATGACCATGGGTCCAATTTCAAGGGTTTCCAATTTAATTTCAGATTCAGATTTTGGCTAAATATCAATTTCTAATTTCACAATTTCCTTGTTCTGGACTTTACGATCAGAATAATGTTATCAAATTGGGGAAATAAGGGGTGTCAACAACACCACTTCTTCTCCTGAAGATTTGATTATTTTTTTTTTTTTTTTTATCAAAATTGTTCAGCCATTTGTTGATTTACGATCTCCAACATGTGAAAAACAATAAAATAAAATAAAACCAAGTTTTAATGTTTTTTTATTGATAGTTCTGATGCCAAAAACATGGAAGGAGGTTTGGGACCTCTGGTGAAAGGCGGAGAAGAAGAAAGAACGCGTAGGAATAAAAACGCGTGTGGGTTTCCCTGTATCCCTTGATACTTAACCTATCTTTAATCTCAGCCACACATTTTAATCTAACGGTTGTTATTTATTCCTATCATTCTCACATAAATATGTTATTCTCATTTGATATGCCTCCTATATATACGAATTTTCTAGAACACACCCACTAGTTTTTATGTGGGAGTGTTTTAGCAAGTTATAACTAAAAAATTAATAAATACACCTTAAGGTGTATGTTGCTATAACACACTTTCTAAAAAAACAAGTGGGTGTGTTCTAGCAAATCTTATAGGCATTTGCTAGAATACACCCACTTATTTTTTAGAAGGAGTATTTTAGCAAATAAATAACTAAACAGTGGTTAAATACACTCTAAGTTATAGCTTTGCTAAAACACTCCCACATAAAAATTAGTGGATGTGTTCTAGCAAACCATATATATATATATATATATATATGCTCGTACAAACAACTATTCACATTCGTTTTTGTGAGTAAGTTTGCTCATGCTTGTATCTAGGGATGGTTATGAGGGTAGGGGGGCGGCATCTCAGCGCATCCTTTTTTAAAGCCACCTAAATTGTCCAATCAAATACACACACACACATATATAATATATATCAAAAAAATCTTTTGACATTTTTCGTTGTTTTAAGAAAATTTACATAATTGTCTATTTCAAGAGTTAAATATTATCTCGTTATTAGCAAGTAAAATTAACACAAATGAAGAAAAGAAAATTGAATAAGTTTTGGTTAAGTAAACGGAACTTAAACTAAAGTGTAGAATAAACACTTTTTTAACGACTCTTTGAATTTAAAGTTAAATGCCCTTCTGAATAAATGATGAAATAAATGAGTAATTGCAAATTAATTATTGAATCAAAGATGAAATTGATAGATGAGAATCAATTTATAGTTAGTTGTTAGTAAGGGAAGAGGAAAGATAGAAGAAGACTTCAGTCATTACTCTACTAGAGAATACTAAAGAGAGAGGAGAGACTTCATAAATTTTCTATATACCCATTATTGATCAACATTTCCCTATCGACGCACGGTTCAAGCTTCCTTGATTTTAGATCACTAGCCACATGTCAATTTGCTTCAACCAATTAAGTTATGACAAGTGTATTTCCTCGTAATATTTTGGATCATAACAAATACCTTATCAAGCACAAAAATAACAATGTTTAAACTTTGAGCCTTTGGTACAAAAATTTGGACAACAAAGTAGTGGAACTATTGCAGGTACATTTGTATGCGTTAAGTATGTCTCGATACCGGTATTAATTTGAGAAAATGGAAGTGATCAAATGTTGTATATATACTAATATAGTGTCAATGTTCACCGACATATGTTAGAAATCCAACACACCTTCAATCTAAAAATGATAGTATACTACATACAATTCTAACCATTTAAATCCTATCAAAACTCTATAAGAAACATAATTAGAATGGTACAAACACTTTTACAACTATAGCTAACTTTATATTTGCAATAATGATTAACATCTTGAAAGTGTTATGGTGATATTGAAGACTAGAAATGATAGAATCTTCAAAGATATTAGTAAGGGGGTGGAGGATATCGTTGATGATATTAAGTTTTTGTCTTGGCAATGGAGCTTGAATAGGTTGAAGATTCCAACTTGCCTCTTCTACGAGTGGAGTTGGAATCCAAGGGATTGTCTTTTAAGATAATTATTTACTTGTTTTTTTCGTGTGCTCGGGGTTTTTTGGGAGCTTTTGTTTGTTGGTTTTGGGTGGCCGCATATTCACGGTGTCCATTGTAGTTTGCCTCTTTTCGCTTAGTCGTTCCTCTTGTGCGGTGTAGCTTTAATAATATGATGTTTAAGAAAAAGAAAAAAAAAACACAAAAATCACAATGTTTAGACTTTGACCCTTTGGTGCAAAAATTTGGACAACAAAGTAGTGGAATTATTACTAGTACATTTGAAGGCGTTAAATATGTCTCGATACCGATATTAATTTGAGAAAATGGAAGTGATCGAATGTTATATATAGATACTAATGTAGTGTCAATGTTCAACACCGACACATGTCAAAAATTGAACACACCTTCAATCTAAAAATGTTAGCACTACATATATTCTAGGCTAAAATATGGTTTTGGTCCCTGCAAATATGTCTCGTTTTGGTTTTAGTCATTGTAAAAAAAATTGTTGTTTTTGGTCCCTACAAATATGTCTCATTTTGGTTTTGGTCCCTGGCCCCACTTTGTGATGATTTGCACACGTGACACATGATGACTGAACTCATTTATTAGAAAAATAGTCCCTGTAAAATCTTTTGATTTTTAAAATGGTCCCTGCAAAATATTTTACTTTTGAAAATTGTCCCTGTAGGGACTATTTTTAAAAACAAAATATTTTGCATGGACCAAAAACAACAAAAAAAAAATTACAGGGAGTAAAATCAAAACAAAACATATTTGCATGGACCAAAATCATATTTTAGCCTATATTCTAACTATTTCAATCCTATCAAAACTCTATAAGATACATAATTAGAATGATACAAACATTTTTACAACTATACCTAACTACATTTACAATAATGATTAACATCTTGATAGTGTTTTCACTAATAAATCCCCGATTTCTTTCTATGCACCTATGATGTTAAATCTTAATCTGATTTTTGATCTGCATCTGATGTGGCTTGAACTTGAGCTGCATATTGTAAGTTCCATAGAACATCTTCAAAAGAAGGACGAGATGAAGAGTCTTGAGATATACATTTGGTTGTTATAGATATTGCAATTGATAATGATTCTTGAGAGCAAGTTGTCAACACTATTGGATCCACAATCTTTCTTCTTCCATCTTGACTTCCAAATGATGCCTATGGTTCACAACAACATATTTTCAAGTCATTAATTAACAAAAATTTTAAATTTTATCATAGCAATGTATCTATATCAGAGTTCTTATCAAGGTTTTAAAAAACTGCCCGTTACCGAGAAAAAGGTCACGACAAAAGGTATAGGTAGTCGACGTTACCGTTTTTCACTATTTTTACAGAGTGAACAAAAATCACGACGAAACGTCGTTACAGCCGCGACGAAACACCGTTACGGCCACAAAAAAATGCCGTTCATGACAATAGACATAGAATCCGTATCACAACACCCGTAAGGGCCGAAATCATGAAATCCTATACGCAACCGCTACCTTGACCGGGATCGTTATTTAAAACCTTGGTTCTTATAGTTAAAGTTGTCGCTTCAAATTAAATTAAATATAAAATATAAACGAAAATTAAAAATGTAGTGTAATTTAAGGACCTAATATGATAAGAATAATCAAAATGAATAAGAATGAAGAAAAATTGACACTGAAAAATCATCATCACATTTCATATTATATAGTAAGCATATTTTTTTTCCACAAGTTTTTACTAACCTTTTCATTAATGAAAAATGTTTCACCTTTGTCACGTGTAATGGGTCCAACAAGTGATTCCAACAATATGAATCCAAAATTGTAAACATCATTATCCATCTTTGTCTTTGGACTGCAAGAAGAAAAAAACAATTAATTTGTTAAGGATACACAAATTCATTGAAGCATAAAAATGGACTTCAAACCATAGTAAAGTGTAAAAATTGAATTAGTGAAGACTAAACTAAGCATTGAAAACCATGCATGGTTGTGTTGGTGATGCTGTGTGATGTTTTGTTGCTGTCAATAACAATGAAAGTCATACAAAGATATGTAGCACCAACACTTCAGATAGAAAGCGTGTTCGGTGTCCGACACTATTGCATGTTTGGTGTCCGACACTTGTTCAATATCGGCATGACACTGACACGTGTGGTCACATTCATTCACTTTCATTTCTTTAAATTATTATCAGTTGTCTACGTATAGTGTCAGAGTCGTGTCCGGCGTTTGTGTCGGTGCTTCATAAAAATGTAACTGAATTGTAAAAATTCAATCCCAAAAAGGTACATAATAATCCAGTTGCAAGTCATTCTAGTAAAGTAGATTTAAGTTATTATAGTATCATACCATGATTTTGATTTCTTCTCACTCTTTGTCTGTATGCAAACATAGAAAGCAACAGAATCAGTCAAGATCAAAATCATATTAGATAAATGGTATAACAGCAACAATGGATTGATTAAACATACCTCGAACTTTTCGATATCCTCTCTGATGATGGAAATACCATAGTCACTTAGTTTTGGAATGCAGTGTTCATCAAGTAACACACTCTTTGTCTTTAGTTGGTTGCTAAAACATCCTGGTATAACACCAGTATGTAAGAAATGCACTGCCTTTGCAACTCCAATCAAAATTGCCAGTCTATCCGGCCACTTAAGTGCTTTCACTGCAGAATATTCTGCAATTTTTTTATGAAGCAAGATTAGAAAATCGTAGCCTTCAATAAGAAACCTATGACGTACAAAAAAAAATCAGAGAAAATGGTCATTTTGGTTCGTGAACGTGTATGGCGCTATGACTAGAGTACCAAAATTACAAAGATTCTTTGAATTTTCCCTAAGTTAGTTTGGTCCTCAAATGTATTTTTCGTTAGTTAGTTTGGTCATCGAATGTGTCTTCGGTTAGTCAGTTTGGTTTATCAGATTACTAAAGAAGATACACAAAAGGATGTTTTAGTAATTGTGATACATTCAGAGATTACACTGACACCGTGTCGCACATTTAGAGCACAAATGAATGTTTACTCAAAATAGATGTTATGCACCCAATAATGTGCATAATATATGACATACTAACCTGATAGATGAGTATGATAATCTCCATTTGGCACATATTCATACATAAGATGAAGTTTTGGGATGCTTGAATCATCTCGTTCGCCACCATCAATACAATAACCCAAAAGGCTAACCAAATTTGGATGTTGAAGCTTTGAGAGGTAATCCAACTTAGCTTTAAGACTTTGAATCGAGCATTTTTTTGACAGAACCAATGATCTTATCACCACATAAGTTCCATTCTCTAGTTTACCTTTATACAGCTGAAATGTTGCAGCAGAGTTAAAAAAAGCGAAGTTATATGTATGTATGATGAAGATTCAAGTTACTCCGAGAGTAACTCTGAGCTTAGTTACTCCATTTAATAATTCATTATAAATGCAATCGATCAAACAGCATTTTGAGTGGTCGAAAGGTACCTTTCCTATGGAGCCATCACCGATACATGTTGACAAATTAAAGTTTTTGGTGACTTCTTTCAAATCTTGAATAGAAAATTGTCTACAGGTCGGAGTAGTTTGTGTCCCTAGCTTCACTGCTTGAGAAATAAATCCTGAAAGAATAAACAATTAGACATTAATTTATCAAAATCTGAAGTCTGCTACTAAACTAAAATAGTATGGTGGTTTTAAATATTGTTGCTGCAGTGTCGAAATTTATGTGTAAATCACATTGCGGTCACAATTACAATCATGAATTGCGACATACACGCAACCAGAATTTTAAATTGTGGTCTAAAACAATATCTGTAGCCACAATGTCAAGAATTTTTGTTTCTCAGTTTGCACATTTGCGACCACGTATTTATAGGCCATTTCTCGCGAAAAGGACTGTGATATAACTCCAACCACAATTTAAAACCTACGAAAACATTATTGCTCTAGCAACTTAAATACTTACTAGCATTTGCAAGAACTTCTGATGAAACACCAGTTTTGGATTTATCTTGAACAATTTTCGGCAACACATCCTTTCTAGTTTTCTTCATCAAACGACATTTTTTACATAAAAAAACTCCAAACACCAAAACCGCAAGAAGAAATCCAACAATGATAGCAACGATTGCAACCACTTTCCATTCCTTCAATTTCATCCATCCTAAACCCGATTCCTTACAATAAGACCCTCTCTGCTGATTCTGAGAATCAACAGATAAACAATTTCTACCATATCTAACAACTCTACCATTAGAACTATTCACCAAACAAGAAGGAAGTAAACCACTTAACTTGTTGCTAGAAATATCCACATAACCGAGTTTTCCACCACAATGAAGTTTATCAGAAAATTCTCCACTTAGCACATTGTTTGCAAGATTCAAATAACTTAAATTTGACAAAGAGAACAATGTTGAAGGCGGTGTGCCCTTCAGATGATTCGACGAAAGGTCTAAATGTTGAAGATGATTCAATTCACCAAACTTCTTCGGTATCTCTCCCGAAAACGAGTTATTGCTTAACAAAACCGTGACCACGAATTTCGGCAGAACCGGTAGTTCAAATTCGAAACGATTTTCTCTCAAATCCAAAACATGTAAACCATTGAGAGTAGTGAGACTAGGTAATCCACCAGAGAGTTCATTTTGTGACAAGGAAATAACTTTAAGTGTCTTGATTTTGCAGAGTGAAGTTGGAAATGAACCCTTTAAGTGATTTTTCTTCAAACTCAAGATACTTAAGTTAAACAAAGAATCAAACCAATTAGGCATAGTGGTGTTAAAATAATTTTCATCAAGTGTTAGTGATTGAAGTTTTACCATAGTTGAGATTTTTGGTGGAATGGTACCAAATAGGAAATTTGAACTCATATCAAAAACTTGAAGAAAAGTGAGAGATTGAATCTTATTAGGAAGTTTCCCCCAAATTCCTAATGAAACCAAACTAAGAACCTTTAGGGTTTTCAACTTTGTCAATGTGATGAAAAATGAATCAATTGAGAAATTCATGGATAGTGTTTGATTTGGAATTGCAAATCCATTGAAACTTGATGGTTTCAAAAATTTTTCACCAAAAATTTTGAGCTCAGTTATTGAATTATCTTCACATTTAATGCTCAAATTTGAAGATGAAGGAAGGTAACATAGGTCATTATTGTAGTTTTCCATAATTTGTAATGAAGAAGGGAATTCTAAATAAGCTCTTAATTGTAACAAGGTTTGACTTTGATCTTGTTCTAACTCATGAGTATTTGAAATGAATAACAAAAACCATGAAAGAAACAAAAGATGAAAGTGAAAGTACCTCATTGAATTGCCAAATTGGAACATTATGCACCAAATATGATTGAAGTAAGCATCAAATATTCAAAGTAGTTTTCAACTACCAAATTCAATAGAAAACAAAAAACAAAAACACCAAAAAAAAAGTTTAGAAGTCAAAAGACTAATGCATATAGATCCTACCGCTCAAAGTTATCCTATCAGACTCGAGAGATTAATCTCTACAGTTGTGTATGTTGAGGATAGCTCATATACACCAAAAAATATATATCCTTCAAAGCTCAAAGATTTCCAAGGGTTAGGGCAACATACACTAGAAATTTCACAAGGAAACTACCAAGAAGAGAATTTTGCTCAAAAAGTTGAAACAATGTACTTGAGAGAGAGAGAGAGAGAGAGAGAGATTAATAAAGATTGTTTATTTGAGTGGATATTTTTAAAGAAAGAAAATACAGAAACCAAGAAGAAGAAAAAAGGAATAAAAGATAGTGAAAGTGATAAAGAATGTAAATTTATAAAAAGGAGAATCAGAAAAAGAAAAATAAGGACAAACCCATAACTAGTTCTGCAAAAAATGATGTTTTTTAATGATTGTTTGAGTGAAGACAAGTGAGTTAGTTCAAAATGTTGTACTACCATGCAAAAGGACAAAGGCATTTATGTTTCAGTAATGTTTCAAGTGGTGATCTTGGTGCTGCCATTAATGTAGAGATCAGAACTTGTGACCACAAATGGATAATAGTGTATCAATAAATATTACAGTTAGATTCATATCTTAAAATAGGAAAGAATCTGATTTATATTTTTTGGAAAATGGACCTGTTAAAAGTAACAAAAAAGCATAAGTTGTGTTTTTTTCTTTATTAAAGTTTGAATGAAATTTTTGTCTTTCTATTTTGACTGAATTGTAATTTTGGTAAGTTTAGTTTCGAAGGTTCGTAAGATTAGACAGACTTCAAGACTCAACGAGCACTAGAAGAAGTGTTTTACATATTATCTATAAAAAAGATCATAACTCTGACGCACGCTGAGAGTTGAATCCATGTCATTGTGCGATATGAATCAACTCCTTATTAATTGAGACGGTCTTTATTAACATTTTGTCTTCATTTTTTTTAGTGTTTAATCAAAAGTCAGCTTAATGGTGTACATTTTACTCTCTTCATCTTAGGAGGAAAATTAACACTCCTTCTATCTCATTATTAAGAAATTGATTTATATACTAATCTTTGTCCTAAATATAGCCTTAAAAGTAATTCATATACCACCTTTGTCCTAAATATAAGAATTTGATTAGTAGATAATTAAAACTTATTCAAAAACTATTTCAGTTAATGATTGAATTTAGGTACTTAGCAATCATTAATCTTAATTAAAACTAGTTATAGAATTATATATTATACCAAGGGTTGTTAATTAACATCTTGATCAAGTCGATGTGCATTGTTAGAACATTGATTATGTATCATTCCAGCCCACATTTAATCATCATCAATTAAACAAGTGCACCCATGAAATATTTAATAAGGAATTCATGTTAAAGGAATAACATCAGATGAGTTTTTGTCAAGAAAACACGTAAAATGAGTTCTTGTCAATCATATAACTATGTTTATATTTTATTGACTTACAACATTAGCAACAATGGAGGATTATCAACATATCATGAAGAGAACTATCAACATTAAGCAAATACTTACGGGATATAAGGATGATTTGGTGCTTGAGGTGAAATAGTTAAGGAAAAGGGTGACATGAAATTCAATGATTTGATTCCGAGTCGTAACGTTTTTTCATTAAGGTCATACTAACAAGTGTTCAAATAATATTTGTTAAGAAGTCTGATAACGAAACACTTTCCTACCAACAATACTAACATTGGTTGTTTCAAAAGAACATTAAACAAACAATTACAATTGAATTTACGTGTAATTTGTCTGTAGAGCCGAAATATTGAATCAACCGGAATCTTATAAGATGTCTAATTATCATTCTCTAAATTAAAATAGTAGTCTTCACATAAGAATAAGGAACCCTTATTTCTTTTTAGATAAGTATCTAGTTTTGTCTTAATCCTACAGTTCTTAGAGTGTCCTACTAACAAGTGTCCTAATGATATTTGTTAAGTCTGATAACAAAACATTTTCCTACAAACAATACTAACGTTGGTCGTTTCAAAAGAACATTGAACAAACAATTACAATTGAATTTACGTGTAATTTGTCTATAGAGCTGAAATATTGAATCAACCGAAATCTTATAAGATGTCTAATTATCATTCTCTAAATTAAAATAGTAGTCTTCACATAAGAATAAGGAACCCTTATTTCTTTTTAAATAAGTATCTAGTTTTGTCTTAATCCTACAGTTCTTAGAATAAGAACGTAAAGCTAGTAATTTAAAATTTATTCGTAAGTAAAATCTAATAAAAAATTGCTCAAATCATAATTTAAACTTGTATGTTGAAATTCATTAGCCATTAGAATTTAACCACTTACTTTCTTTAGTTCTATTTATAAAAGATATTTTAATCCATAAAGATTGATTTATATGATTCAAAATTTTAACTAAATACATCAACTTTTATTAAAACTCAGATGTCTTTAATAAATGAGACCAAAGGGGTATTAAACTATGCTAGATAAAGTGTCCATCAAATTTGAGTCATAGTAAAGATGATAGGCCAATAATTTCATAATCATACTTTGAAAGCAAGAAAAAACATGATCCATCATATTTTACCAATCATATTGGGGAATCCAAGAAAAAGTAAGAAGACATGAACAAAAGAAAGCAACGTTTGACCGTTAAAAGGGCAAGAGGAGATGGACAACCTGTCTTGTATGATAGTACCATGTGTTCCTCTTTCCAATTCCATTCAAGTTTGGAATTTTCACTTTGTTTTCTTTTTGTTTGTTCCCATTTTCTTTTTCTTCATGTTTTATCAACTCATTCTGTCTTATATTGAGAGATTCATTTGTAGAAATATGTTCTAAAATGAATGATTTTTTTTTTATTTTCAATGCACTATTAGTGTTTTTTTTGGAAGAAAATGCATTATTAGTTATTGATTGTACTATCTAATTAATATTAAGTGCATTTTTCTTAATATTATTCTCATCACTTTTAAATTGCATTTATCATGATGTTCAACGCATCAATATCTTAAAAGGATAATTTAGTAAAAGTAACTCTTTTTTTATACATTTGTCATAATATCAGTAAAATGGTCAAATTGATCACTTGTTTTGAAATGAAGTGAGTAATGATTTTGAAACTAACAAAGAGAAGACCATGCATTTTATCTTTGAGTAATGATGTTTGTAAACCCATTTTTAGATAATGTTCGAAGAAATTTTTTCTCTCTCTTTTTATTGCACTAAAATAATAAAGAGAGGAAAAAGAAAAAAGATATAATAAAAATATAGTGAAAATATGATAGAAATTTAATGATTGTTCAAATATTATTTCCTTTTAACTCTCGACACAACAACATATACTCTTCCTTTGGTTTATTTAATTGGTTATGCTAACATGCCAAGAATGTTTTAAGTAATAACTCAAAAATAAAAAATTTGTTTTTGAAAAAACTATCTTTAAAATTTTAAATAATACATTTTTAATAACTCGAGCAATCAAAATATAGATAAATAGTAATTTTGGTTCTTATAACTATAAACCAACCAACCAAAATAGTTATTTTGGTTCTTCTTTTTTTTTTTTTTTTGAGAAAAGTTATTTTGGTTCTTAAAAATGCAACGATAACCATAATAGTCATCAATGTATCAAAATTCAAAAATATTTTTTTATTGTATATTTTGTTAGTCAAAATAGTTTTTGACGTTAAAATAGTTTTTCGTTGTTGATATTAACTCTTTTCATATATTACTGATATGACAGTAAATACTTATAAGAATTGATATGATAATAAATAAATATATTGAAAGACTGAAATAATCGTATCAAAGAAGCATTTCAACATAAAATACTATTTTAATTAACATAATACATAATCAAAAACTATTTAAAAATATTTTTACACGGAGCTAAATAACTATTTATCTCATATACATAATATATGATTATGAACTATATAGTGTACTCTTGTCATAGAGCATAATTTGGGTTGATGTATGACAAGAGAAATAGAACTACGGCAGCATCAGTCTATGAGTCAGATACATTATTTTCATGAAAAGTGATTTTCTACTTTCACTGAATCACATACATATAAAACAACTACTTGGGGAAACAACAGAACGTGCAAAAAGCAATGTTGCACTGGGATTTATCTACAAATATCAATAAAAGAAAAATGGGTGTTGTTAATATGTGACACTGAACTTCGTTAAAAAAAAAGGTTTAATTGCACTTTTGACTCTTTATCTTTTTAAAAGTTACGATTTTAGTTTTCTAATTAATTAAAATACAAAACAGCCTCCTATGTATTGGATCTTTGACAGTTTTGGTCCCAATATCACTTTTGATTTAGTCTTCGCTGAGGTGGCACCCACAATGGTCGACACGTGGCACCTCACATAAGGAATGTGCGTGCCACGTCAGCGAAGACTAAGTCAAAAGTGGCATTGGAGGCCAAAACTGCCAAAAATCCAATACATAGGGGGTTGTCTTGTATTTTAATTAGTTAAGAGCCAAAATCGCAACTTTTGAAAAGATAGGGGATCAAAAGTGCAATTAAGCCAACAAAATATATATGTGACACTAGTATTTTCCAAGAAAAATAGTTAAAAAACAATTGATGTAGTGTACTATTAACTAATTAAAAACATAAAAATTCTAGTAAAAGTAAAATAACAACATAATAAATTATATTCCTAAATATGTTGGCCTAGTTAGGGTGCTGACTGAGAGATTCATAAAGGTTATTTGTGTGTTTGGTTTAATTTGTGTCAACTGGACGTACATATTAAACTATATCATGAAAATAACTCAAAATCATGGAAAAGTCAATACGAGACATGTGTTTAAGCCTCCAAACACACGTCTCATATTGACCTTTGAATTCACTGCACTCAAGGAATTTATATCATTGACAGTCGTTCAAACTTTATAGGAATTCCAAAAGAAAATGCTAGTTTCTGTTGTATAGTAATTCAAAATAATTGATACTAGTACTCTAATGATGTTTTTCCCAAGGGAAAGAGAGGTAAGAACCTAACGTGTAATTTTTCTCTTGTAAAAAAATTCTTTAAATAATTATTATTCAAATATAAGAAGATTTCTATAAAAAGTTTTAACAAACTGTGATTTGGATGAGATAGTATGGATTCTTTAAATAACACACGACATTTTAGTTTGAAGATATATATGATGTTCGGTACAGATGACTTGTGATTTTATACATTCGCTTTCATTTTTTTCAAATTATTACATGTGTCGACATGTCAATGTCATATATATAATGTATGTATCTATTTTCAATATTGAATATAAGACAGAATAAGGGTATGGAAGTAGAAACACTTAAAATAGTAGCTCTTTCCGTATGACACATATCCACGTAGGATGCTTTTGGTTATTTTTAGCTGCATTTCATAATTTTTTTTGAATTATACCAATACAGATATATAGGATTACCAGAATAATTAAATAAATTATAACATACAAACTTCATTATGTCTATAGTGGCCTGTGTTCACTTTGAAAATGTTAATTCTCTCCTTTGTTTTAGTATGTTAATTTAGATGCCTAATATCTTCTATGAAATTTGGCAATTGAGAATTCACTTTCATCATTCTATGTCAATCAAATAGGAGCAAGTAACCTTAAAAAGGACATTTCGCAGAAGACTAGAACAAGGCAACAAAATGTTAAACTTAAGAATCAAATAGATAATATTGACAACAGAGATAGGATCAAGTGTTAAATGCAGAACACAGTATCAATAATTAAGCAACAGATTCAGCATAAAAAATAAGTTATAAATAAGAAACAAACCATTGCAAAGCTAATAAACCAAACCAATTATTTCTCTAGAATGAATCAATTCACACCATTTGAAAATTTCTCTCCACAATCTTTTGAGACCGAATAAGCAGGAACATCAGCAGCAGAAGTCATTATATATCTAACAGACCCATCGGTAAAAGTATCTCCAGATTCAAGATGAGCATCAAACACAAAAACAATTTCTCCAGCATGAGCTTCATCAACTTCCTTGATTTTATCAACTTCCTCACTCTCATCATGTTCACGTCTCTTACCCAAACGAGGAATCTCAATCTTCTTACCAGTGTTAACATTTGTAATAAAATCACCCTTCTTAATAACACCCTGATAAATTCTTAGGTAAGTTAATTTTAAATACATCCTATACCAAGTTACGAAAGCCTTTGCAACAAATGGAGCATCAATACTTCCAGACAATTCAACTTTCTCGCCATTCCTATTTTGATCAAGAGCATAATTACTAACATCGATTGGACTCGGCAAATACCTAATTACACCCTCCATAAATACTTCTATCCCCTCATATCTCTCATCACTTATGATAATTGGTACAAATTTCCTTGCTATAGTTGCCCTCCGAATTGCATCATCCAGATAAGACTCTGGAATTTGGCTGCCACCATGAAGAGCTTCAGAAATTTTATCATCAATCTCTGATACAATTTCAATGAGTTCGTGTCTTTTTTTCAACACAAAGGCTTGCATATCTTTGGGTACTTCTCTTGCATCGTCATAATCAGGTATTTCAGAGCGAAAAAAGTAGGCCTTTAACTTGTTGGCAAGATCAAAAAGTCCACAAGAGCTAAAAAAGTAGGCCTTTAACTTGACAAGATCAACAAATCCAACATAACAATCGTCAATGCATATTGGAACTTGAATTGCAGCACAACGATGATTAAGCTTAGATTTTACTTGATCTACAACGTTCCATGGATCTGCTCCTCCCTGATCAAGATCGTGGATAAATATAAGCCTTGGAAGTTGAAATCTTGTCATTTGTTGATCAATAGTAATGGATTCGGTTTTAACACCATCTCGACAAGAAAGAACAAGAATTGCACTGTCATAAATACGCGAAGCTAGTTGAAAACAAACAATATATATAAGTGGTTTTATTTATTTTTAGGTTTCGTGGGAAATTATTATTTTATTTTTACCAAAATAAAGAAATCAATATTTATTTATTTTGAAGGAGTGTTAAAATTATTATTCACTACTGGAGTTAATGTGTCCTTAAGGCTTCATATATAAGACGTTCCGACTTCATGCATTGAATACCATGTCGTATGTGTTGGAAGATTAATTAATTGACTAGAACTGATATAAGAACTCATGATTAATGTGTCATGGCAGAGGTATGAACCAAATAGTAAGTAACTAGTGGTTTAGAATAATTTAAATTTCTAAGTTAGAAGAAATTTAGTTGTGATGAACCTGATCGATAATGAATCTCATGATGGAGTAGCCATACGCTAACTAAGAGGCTACGCAGAAGGCCACCAACGACGGTGAATGTCGTGACTTTATGTTGCGATGTCGACGTCGAAATTTTATGTTTCTTACTATTGATCATGTATATGATATAAATCCTTGGTTTTAAGATCATTGTTGATTGTACTGTAAAAATATTGCCCCAATTTGTTGATTATATTATGATATGTTGCCCCCAACTTGTTTTACTCTACAGGTTAGGGAGGGGATAACAAAACAAAGGTGATGTAAAAACAAATCGTTTATAAAAAAAAATTATTTTGTCAAGTAATTTAGGGGTTAAAATTTCACCAATTAAAATGAATAAATGGAAAATCGTGTGTTTGAAGTTTAATCTCTACATATTACAATGGTCTTTATCAAATGAACTATACTTACGAAGACATTGATCATTGCAGTTTAAAAATTGAGTGAGTCTTTGAAAAATTAATACCCTAAACACTTTGTACGTTCCATGTTTATTTTACTTTGGAAGCACATTCTAACGCATGCTAGTCAATAGTTAAAGCTACATTTTGTAGCTTTGTTGCAATAATACTTTAGAACATGAGAGTTTCATTTCTTTGGACAGTTTTAAATAAGTCTGAAAGTTCCATAACATTTCTTCAAATTCGTATTAATTATTTTGATTAAAAGATGATATATGAGTATATGAGATGTGCTATATATAGATCTTGTATGAAGTTAACAAACTAACAACCTAATAACAAACCCTTATTAACTAACTATATTTTCACTAACTCTAAATTTGTAATACTTGCCACAAGATCCAATTTAAGCGAGCAACCAAAATCACTCAATATGCAGTCACATGGAGAATTAAACAAATCACTACCCTAAACAACTTCTCAACCTATACAGTTTAAGGATTCTTTAAATAACACACGCCACTTTAGTTTGAGGACATTTCTGATGTTCAACGCAGATAACTCGTATGGTTTTATACATTCACTTCTACTTTTTAAATTATTACATGTGTCAATATCCTGTCCAATGTCTTGTATTTATGTATGATGTTCAGCACTGAAGTCACGTAAGAGTAAGGAAGTAGAAACACTTTAAATAGTAATTGTTTCCCTGTATGACACATATCCACGTAGGATGCTTTGGATACTTTTAGCTTCATTTCATAATTTTTTTGAATTATATCATTACAGATATAGGATTACCAGAATAATTAAATAGATTATAACATACAACTTCATTATGTCTATAGTGGCCCGTGTTCACTTTGGAAATTTTAATTCTATGAAATTTGGCAATTGAGAATTCATTTTCATCATTCCATGTCAATCAAATAGAAGCAAGTGACCCTAATTCCCTACAAAACTTCACCAAAATTTTCACCAATAAACCTTGAATCATGTTACAAAGTAGAAGAATTTCTCCAGGGGTCAATATTAGGTTTATGAGAGAGTTAGAGTAGTCGTATCATTAATGTTAGATCATCCCACAAGTCTCTGTGATGATGTAGAATGTATGAATCGATGATCGTTGAACTGAGCACATGATTGTTCTGTTGTTTGTGTTAGCACAACAATTTTCTTGTTACTCTAGCAACAAATGATTTAGGGAGAAATTGAGAGAAAAGAGTTAGATTGAATGGATTGTAATTCTATATTCTCATTAGTGAATGAAACTATGAAAATGAACATTACAATCATTTATACAAGAATGATGATCCAAAACCACAAATAGCCAAATGACAAAAAAAAAAAAAAAAAGTATAAACACGGTCAAATAACTCTGGCAGCCAATTAGACTCTCCTCTCCCGTTCATGACACCACCGTACCAAAGAAGATCTATCACTGTTGTTGCCGGAAGACTGCAGCAGAGAGAAGGGATCTTGCATGGAGGAAACCGCAAGGTACAGTGTCACCATGCTCAATAGGAAATGCAGCAATTAGGCACTTCTAAGGTCTAACAAAATGGATCATAGGATTGCGAGTTTGTCCTAGGTAGGAAACTATTTCCTTACAAGAATAATACCAAGCAGTTTGAAAATAGCATTATGATATGTATTTTTCTTGCTGCTCATGAAGTAGCTTGGCAGATGATTTTGCATCCAAATAAAGTGAACAAATTTCCTCAAGATCCGCCTACAAATTTCAAAACAGCAGCAACGTACGTTAAAGGGATAAAGTAAACAAATTACTTCAAGTGCAAACGTTCAATTCATTATTACCTTGCAGATGTTGTCTCTGCCATTTATCTTGGTGACAACGCTCGCAGGTGATAAAAGCTGAACCGCATGCCTGATATGATAAACAACACATATAAGTCACATACGAAAGGAAAAAGTTAGATAACAAGTAATCTAGAATTCAGACCTTAGAGATGTCCATTGTCCAATCTCCCCAAGGAAAGCTAAACTTTCCTCATCCACAACAAGTTCCTCCACTTGAGCTCGGATAGCTAGAATCTGTATGTTGGAGCATCCAAAATTAGCACGTTTGACATATTGAAAGGCTATTTGAAAGAAAGTTGAAGGCCATCATTTACCTGAATTATTTCAGCTGGACCGTAGGTGTGTGTTCGAATGATCACCAATCGATCCAATAGGTCAACAGGTATACCATGAGGACTGGTCATATCAGTCCCTCTGTAAAAGAACAGTCATTCTTACACTCAATTTTGAACATGATAAAAATAATTAAAATGGGATCATATTAATCTGTAACTGCTAACAAATATGATCGCAATTTTGTGTTAAGAAACTTCTATGCCCCAACAAATCATGAAAACACAGAGACATGCCCCATTGAGATACTGCAAAATCAGGTCATGCATACAGCACTGAAGAAGACTAATTAACTACAGACCTCAAAAATGACGGGCTACTAGTAATCAAATTTCATTTATCTAGTTTCTTCAAACTTTCCACTTCAGCAAAACTTAATACACAATTTTAGTTTCATCATACCTTACAGTGCATATTCCTCTATTTGTGGCGAAGATTACTATTGAAGATAGCGAGCTCTCTAAAGCACGGTTAAGATAGGAAAAACACTCCATATCTAGCATATGCACCTGTAAAGAAGCATTAGAACTTCATTAAATGGATGCAATACAATTGCAGGCTTTAATTAGGGAGAAAGTTAACGATGAAGTCACCTCGTCGATAAAGAGAACCCCAGGGACAAGTTCTGCAACACCTTCATCAATATATCGGTTCACAACCTGTCACCAACATAAGCATTTTTATAAACATATAAAATACCTTATTGTTTTTACAAGTTATAAAAAATACCTTATTAATTTCTTGTCTCAACTTGTCAGTGATTTCCGTCTTCCTAGGTTTCATCATCTGGCCCATAAGAGACAAAATATCTTGCCCACCTTGAGGTCGCGCATTGGCAGCATCCAGATCATGTAGGGTTACATCCTTTGAGCACAAAAAATAATCAAAATCACAGTAACAACCCAGTATATAGCAAGTGTCTAGAAAATATTTTTGCATAGTCTGGACCATTTATTCTTTCTTATATGCGGCAGCAGCTTCATCCCTTACCTCCACTGGGCAGTGAGAGTTGACTATGATGGTAACAACTGAAACAACAAAGATAATTGTGACGGTGACAACATCGACGGCGATGGTCGACACGACAGTAACTACGACATGGTGGGAAAAACCAATGATAGTTATACGGTTGCGGCGACAATGACAACGTCGACGACGGTGATGATGAAGATAACTTCAGCAACCACAACATCATGGCGAAGATGAAGACATCATTGGCAGAATGAGTTATTATGGTGATGATAAGTGGTTATGGCTTAGTTTCCAGATGTTGGTGGTAGGAGGTCAAAAAGAGTTATCGTTAACAGGGTTTTCTATATGATGTGGAGTTTCCTTTTTGTTTATTTTTACTTGTAACTTATTTTTAATTGTAAAGAACTTGTAAATAAATAGGGAATGAAAATGTAGTTGCTCAATTTGTGCGTGATACCTGTTGTGCCATGTAGCAGTGCTCGAAATTATATCCTAAGCTTTATTTTATTTTTTTCAGAGCTAAGGAGTAGTTAAGCTCCATACAAACAATAGAAGTGAGACTACTGAAATTAACAATTACATTTAGAAATGAAACCCGATCCATAGTACGATTTCTCACCAAGAATTCAAATATAATTTACTAAATTAGAAAATCTTTATAATCATACATAAAAAGAGCACTGCTATTTCTAGCGAGAAATAACCAGGCGAAAATTTCACGAAGCATGCACACCGTATGATTTTAATTTAGCTGGAAAAATGGGTGGTTTGATGGAAAAGTGAGACGCTACAGTAACAACACAACACAATACATTGCTCGGGATGTACTCGGGATGTTATTTCTCGCTAAAACAAGCATTACCCTAAGTATAATGAACAATCTCTTTTTTCTTGTGAACCTCTCCCTTGGGAAGTGGAACATACTCTTCAGCTTCAAGGTCAAACTCAGTAGCAAAAGCATCACTTCGGCCAACCCTTTTCACAGCCCCACTATTTGCCTCAATATATATAACATCCCTGACAGCTACCTGTATCAAAGCTGTAGAATGTTTGACACCAATATTTGTATAGATTTAAAATGACCTTTGAAAAAGAGAAAAGAATAACCTTTTCCTTGATCAAGGCATCATATATGGTGGGGTCCAACTTTAGTTGCTTGGTTCCTTTGACTGTCTTCAATCCAATTATCACATGGCTGATACTTTTACCATAATCTTCAGTTATACTCTCAGTTTCTTCAGGAGAGAGCTCGGTGACCTCGCCTTCATATACTTCCTTATTTTCCTTAATACGAAGACCGATAGCACGTCGAAAATTTTCCATAAGAACCCCGTTGAGTATACTTCGGAACCAACCATTGGGCAGAATGGAACCTTGGTCCCAAGCTCCTGACATATCCCAAGTGCTAATGCAGTCTTTCCGGTTCCCGGGGGCCCAGCGAGAAGGAGTGCCTTGCCAGCCATCTTCTTCTGGCGTATCATGTCGACCACAAGGCCACACGCTTCTCTTGCCTCAGCTTGTCCCACAAACCCAGAAGCAAAAGGCAATGCTTTTCCACTCACCTGAACAATGACCAAACCTTTGAGCATAGCAAGAAATAAGCAAAAGGGTATGGCTTCACACACAACAAACACAAAACGGAGAAAATAACTTATTAAATTGAGGAAGAGAAGAGAACGAACCTCAAGACCTAGGCCTTTAATGTGAGTGTGAGTAGCAACACGCTGTTTCTTTGTTGTCGACTGAACCTCTTCAATTTTCATCTTTGTAGTCAATCTTGGATAGCGGGATAGCCGTATGACAAATAGCGGTCACTGATATTTGATTATTTTTTTAACAAATTACATTAAACAAACTTGTATATAATTTTGACATGCATGGGGAGAGAGATTGAAGGGAGAAGAACATGACACAGATTGAGAATGAGAAGCAAAGCGGCAGCAATGTATATGAGGAAGAGGAAATGAAATAAGGCTAGGGTTTGAGTGTATATCACTTACAAATTGGACTAGGTATAATCCGAAAATGTCGTATAAAAAAGAGGGAAAAAAGGTGGACACACAACCAAAAATTATGTGCAGAAAGTGGCTAGGGTCCTATGTTTTAAGACTTCATAAAAATTGAGTGGGAGGTAGAAGTCAGTTTCTAGCATAATTAGCATGAAATGTAACAAAACTATGAATGCAATTAGAATCGGGGGACAATTCAACGTGAATATGCTTTTGATTAAAAAATAGGTCGGACGAACCTATTTTTTTTGTCCCTCTATTGCACAAAGTAATTCAAAATTTCATAGGATAGTTTGCCTATGATGGAAAATATTTAGGACTAAAACTTGATAAAAAATTTAGAGGAAATAAAAAGCAAAATTTGAAAATTGTATAAGGACAAAAAACTTATTTAACCCTAAATTAGAAAAGGTAAAAAGAAAAGGAAGGAATGTATGTCTCATGGTAAGTCCCAAATGGTAAAGGCGACGACGCCGCTCCACAAGGCAATAAAATATGAGACAACTCCAATGGAGATGCCACCAGTTACGATGGTGACATCAACACCAGATGCATTTGTTTATGACGATTACATGAGAATTATGCAAACAAGAAATACTTGCGTACAAAACGAATAATAACATGACAATCATTAACTTTTTAATAAAAATGTAAAATTAATATAATGAAAATCGGTTCTAATCTTATTTCTCTTGGTCACTTTGATAAAATCATTGTTTGCAATCAAGTCATGCGCTGACTACCAAACAACCCTTCTATCAACCCCCCTGGGAATCAATAGAGTTTGATTGAACGATAATTTCGTAGGCAGAGCATAACTTGATGTGCAAACAATAATATTTTTTCAACGGTAAAGAGAAAAATAAGGAGAACCGATTTCATTATCTTAACTTTACATTTTTATTAAAAAAATAATTAATGACTATATGTTATTTTTCATTAGTTATAAAACCATAACATGTTCGTTTGTACACAAGTATCTCTCTCAATAACTTAGTACTAAGATGCATTGAAAATCTCTCGTCACTATTTATATATCCAAATTTCGTAAAATAAAAAATACATAGTTGCAAAGATATATTACAAGTTTTTGCTTTGCGAATAAGAATTGACATTCTCATTGATCATGAAAATCTCTAAAGTCTGAGATGTGAATTTTCTTCTATAATTATCACCACAAAAACAATTTGTAAATCACAACACTCAATTTTAAAAATTATTAAATTCTAAAAACAAAAAAAAATTGTAAACTAAATTAATGCAATAGCTCTCAATTATAATGAAATTTCTGCTCATAGCTTGAAACAAAAGACAAAGTATCACAAAGCAAATATAACAGAGACACTTGTATATTACACATAACAGAGACGCATCGATACCAGGGGTGGACCCAGACATTCTACATTGTTGTGGCTAAAATTTCATGATGCAGATTATACTAACAACAAGAATTAACATTGTTTGATGCAATACAATTACAATAAAAATCGTCTACTATCCATTTGTTGAAAATGAGCTAAATGAGCTAAAATAACATCAATGCTAATTGTGAAAAGAACATTTTTTCTATATAAGTTATAACTTATAAGACGGTCATTTAGCCACAATTGTACACAGAAGTCACAATGCTCAATAAGCAATTATCATGTACAAGCAATTTTTCCAAACTCTATAACAATGAACTTAATTCTTTTTTTTGAACAAATTATATTATTAATAAAAAAAAAAACATATGGCATTTGGCGGTAGCAAAAAAGCTATGGCATATTTCCATGCATTCAGAAAAGCTATTAACGATTCTCAATCTCCAATTCTAAAACCCTAAAAAGTTTCTCAATTCTCAATTCTAAAACCCTAAAACAAGACATTGGTGAAGGAATGAGAAACTAGAGAATCAATTGGATTACCTTGACGTAGAGTGAGTGAGAACTGCGAGAGAGATGGTTGGTTTGAAGGTGATGCTGAGAGTGGAGAAGAGAGAGGCCTTGACGGGGTTTGTTTCTTGTTGTGAGAGAGAAGAAATAAAATTGATGTGTGTTGTGTTCTGGGTTCTCAGCGTATACACGGTGGGCACTTGGCTGTATACGGTGGGTCCGTTCCTGATTTATACCAGTATAAATTGTTTTTTTTTTTGAGGGAGCAGTATAAATGTTAACAATGTGAACATTTAATAGCGTCATCGTGAGTTTAAGAGTTGACACAGACAACACAGGATAATATACGTGAGGTTTAAACCTCAGCGGAAAAAAAAAATCTTTAATAGTAAATTTTTTATCTGTGGCAAAAAAAAAAACCTATAATAGTAAGTTTTTATTAAAATATGTGTGATCAATGTATTCACATGCATTCACTTATTAATAAGATCCTAATTAAAAAAATTAAGTTCCTTGGGCTCTAGTGATAAAGAGCTTATTCGAAGAACGTACCCGGGAATATCGGGTTCGATTCCTAGGAGAACAATATTTGACCAATGCACATGCCTCTACGCATTAGCCGAATTAGTCGTCCACCTTTGGTGGGTTGGAAACCGGTGCGAAAACCAAAAAAAAAAAATCCTAATTAAAAAAGGAAAATGATATCTTGGCTCATAATACATAGATTTAAAGCCAAATGTCGAAACTTAATTTTGAAAATTGTGCATTTAATGTCTTTTTTTAATCCTTAACTTGTGCCCTTAGGGCATAAGTTAGTATGACCCAATAAAAATATACATTAGGACATACATTCTTTAGAAGGTTAAATATGTTTTTGATCCCTATAAATATCTCAATTTTTTTTTCGTTTTAATCCCTATAAGAAATTTCTTCAACTTTTAATCCTTATTTTTAAGTTAATTTTTGTATTTTTTAATGACATTTTGCATAAATGTGTAGGAAATTGTAAAAATCTTTCCAAAAAAAATTAGAATTTTTTAACAAAATATAAATCATATATGAAAAATGTTAATATCAACATTAAAAGATTATTTTGACTAACAAAAATATACGATCAAAAACTATTAAAAATTTTGATGCATTACTTGTTCTTTATTTCAGGAACCAAAATTACTAGTAATCGGTAAATTTCATACGTATCACACACTCTTTCATAAAAAAAAATATATATCACACATAATAAAAGAATAGGTTAAATTGCACTCTTCGCCTCCTAAGTTTTAAAATGTTGCGATTTTGGCTCACTATTAAAAAAATTGCAAAAGTGACCCATATTTAAGGAAATATAATCTTTTGACCCTTTAACATAGGGGAAATATGATCTTTTGACTCCTTATCTTTTAAAAAGTTACGATTATAACCCCTATCTTGGAACACACGATATCTTCTCAATAATTTTGGGACGAAAGGAGTCTAAAAATTGCCATTTTTTTATCTTTGTTTTGACAAAAAATATTGCTATTTTTTTAGAAAAATGCAGTATAACTTCAAAAATAAAAATCCTTTTCACACAGGCACACATAAACCAACACATATATAAAACCTCCCATCTTTCCTCCTTCAAAACCCACTCACTCGTTACTCGTCGAATCAACTCGACTCAGAACTCAGAACCCTAATCATCACCGCCATGGATCCTCTCGAACCATTGATCGCACAAATCCAAGGTCTATCAAGCTCCTCCGCCGACATCGCTCGTCTTCATACCATCTTGAAACACTCCGATGAAACTCTCCGTTCCGATTCATCTCGTCTCTATCCAATTCTTCAACTCATTGATCCTTCCATTCATTCTCTCGGTTTTCTCTATCTTCTGTACGTATCACAATAATCTTATTCTTTCTTATAATCGCTTTTTAATTACTAGATTTTAGCTTCTTTTTTTGTTATTGTTGATTGAATGTTTAAACCCCATTCCTGGACTCTTAAGCCAAATATTCACTTTTATTTTGATGTTATTTTTTTATTTGAATTTATTACCAATCTATGAAGTACACACTGGATACGACCCTGACACGTTGACATGGATTCGACACTGACTGTAAAAGTGACTTAATTGAATATAATTACATGCGTCAGTGGTGTCGGACACCAGACATGCCTTCCATCGGAAATGTCGGTGCTACATAGTTCTCAATTTCTATTACCTTCTAATATTGCCATGACCTGTTTGGATGAATAAACAACTGAATGTCATATATAACACCACACTATACTGATACGACATTGAAACATACGATTACATTCAATTATGTCATTTTCTCAAATTATTTTGGGTATCAAAGTGTTAGTATCGAGTCCGGTGTCTGTGCTTCGTAAGTAAGCAATCCTTACTTTGCCTTCATTTTTTTATAATAGCAGAATAGAATCTCTTTTTTAATATATCTATATATTCTTAGATTTTAGGTATTGTTGTTGTTGTTGATTTAATGTTAAAACCCTAGTTTCTGGACTCTATAGAGTTTTTTTTTTTAATATTCAGCAGGTTGTTATTATTTGTTTAGAATTTAGACCCAATTAGATTAGCTTCTAGCTATGAAGCCACTAACGTGTACACCTCAGACGACACTAACACGTCAACACCGGTGATAATTTGTGTAAATGGCATAATTGATTCTAATCACATGTGTTAGTGTTGGACACCAACATGTGTTGCACACCGGACACGCCTCCAATATAGCTTATGAAAACATCTTTTAGAATATACAAAAACAATTCAACTTTATTTTATCTTTTGCTATAAAAATAGCTTATGTAGCTTATGCTTAAGCGCTTATCATGATAAGCGCTAAGGCTAAGCTGCAAATATGTTGTTTATCCAAACAGGCCCTTAGTCCTAATTTTTATTGGCTTCTAGTAAATGGCATTGTTTAGATAAACATCTTAATTAAGCAATTATAACATAAAACTTGTCATATAAATGCTTATGTATGAGTTATTTCTATAAAATAAAGATAAATTGTTTCCATATAAGGTATATGTGGTTTTCATAAGCTTAGCTTATGGAAATAAGATGAAAACAGCTAGCTTATATACATGTCATTATTGTTGTTGGATTAAATGTTAAACCCTAGTTGATGGACTCTAGAACCAAATATTCACTTTTTTGCTTAGGTGGTAATTATTTCCTTTGAATTTAGTCCCAATTTGGATAAACAACTTAATTATGCGCTTATAGCTTAAACAGTTATCATATAAAAATGCTTATGTATTAGCTATTTCTTTTACAAAAAATAAGATAAAACCGAATTGCTTTTATATAAGGTATAAGCTGTTTTCATGAATTGTCTTGGAGAGCTTATGGAGTAAGTTGAAAATAGCTTATGCATATGTTATAAGTTGTTTTCATAAGCTCTTTGAAACAGTCTAACAAGTGGTTATGTCAATAGGTAAACTTAAATAAGTCAATCAAACAGACATTTAGTATATAAGATTTGGATCATCTTAAGTGAGTTGAGAGTAAAGTAAGAAAATGAGCGCTTGTTATTTTAACACACTCGTAATTTGTGTTGCATGTGCATGTAATATGTAAAATTAACAATTGAATTCTTCATCAATGGTTGATATAATTACCTCAGACTCTAAATTGCTCACTTTAAAGGAGTTACATACTAGAATACAAGTGTTTCTGAATTGAAATAATCTGTAGTCTTTTATTTGTGATAAAGTATTGATAATCTATGAATCACATTTCACTGATACGTAGACACTGATCATAATTTGAGAAAAAGAAAGTGATTCAATGTAACCATATGCATCGGTGTCGTGCTGGTGTCGGACACCGGACATACCTTCATTATGAAGAGTGCTACAACTATAACTTTATAGGAGTGAATAGAGAAGCTAATTAAGGAACTTTCTGAAAAATTGAGATGCAGGGTAAAATTTGAACTTAGATAGGAGAAAGAAAAAGTTTTTTATTTTATTTTTATAACTGTTGATATATTTTTTTTCAGAAGTGCTTGCATTCGAGTTTATCTGAACTGTTCCTTAAATCTTGTTCACGTGCCTGTTTTGTTTGTTATGGAATAGTGAATTTATTTTTTCTGTTTTTATTTAATTGGAGACATACATTTATGGTTACAGAGATGCATTCTCAGCTGCTTCAGTTTCAAATCAGCAGCAAGCTGAAGAGGCAGTTCCGATCATAGCAAGATTCATCAATGCTTGCAGTGTGGAGCAGATTCGGTTGGCGCCAGAAAAATGTACTTGCTTTGTGTTGAAATATTGGGATTTCAATATTGCATTATTGAGCTTGTTTACTATTTACCCACAGAATAATGTTTCACCATCTTACCATAACATATACACCCTCCGGTCACTAATATAAGCAAAAAATTACATTTTAGATTCATTCATTTAATGATGTACATGGTCTTTATTATAGACCACATACATCATTAAATGAATGAACCTAAAATGTAGTTTTTTTGCTTATATTAGTGACCGGAGGGTGTACAAGTTTTAAGAACAAACAACTTGATGTGGAAAGATGCTGAAATATGGATGGATTATTTGTGAAAAATATGTTGTGAGTTGTGACGTCATTTTATACTTATTTTCCGTGTTACTGTTTCCTTCCATGTCCGAGTCTCTTTGAATTAAATGTTGACAAAGTTGTTTACAGAAAAACTGACATTGGAGAAGTTATTTTAAGAATAATAGAATTTTTTTCAAAGGAGTTTCATTTGAATTGGAGGAACTACAAAAGGCGACATGCTGTCCCCTTTCTAGTCCCTCCAATTCATGGAAAAGTTTCTCTTAAAATATTTTGAAGGAATACATGGTGTCTATTACCCAGTCCATTAAAAGTTTTAGATTATAATAACTTAAACACAGCCTTTGATGTCTTTCTATTATTATTTTAATGTATCTTGAGTTCTGGATTGGTTATACTTATAGGTGTTATGCGCATACAAGAATTACCGTTTCTTTTTGTGATTTTGTTTTCTATTTGTTGTTTTTGGCTGTTGTAGTTGTATCTGTTTGCAAGAGGTTGAAGGACCTAGTAACGCTGCTGGAAGCTCCTATACGTGGGGTGGCTCCAATGTTCACTGCTCTTCGGAAACTTCAAGTCTCCGCTGAGCATTTGACTCCTCTGCATGCAGAGTTTCTTATGCTTTGCTTGTTGGCAAAATGCTACAAAACTGGTCTATCCATATTGGATGATGATGTTTTTGAAGTAGACCATCCGCGAGACCTTTATCTGTACTGTTATTACGGGTGCGTTGCTTTCTTCTTTTCTTTTGAGTTGGAAAAGAGAGACAGATGTAGGATTTGTTCATATATTTCAGTATTGCATTTTAGTTATATAACATACTGTAATTTCTTCAACATACTCGACTTGTTCTTTACTTCTTTCTCAATAAAATGTAGGTAGTTCTGTTTTTCACATCTACTGCTTGTGAATCTTTCATATGTTATTTCAATTGTAATTTAATGGGAGTTGAAACTTGGAAGGGGAAGAAGTAAAAAAGAAATGAAAGGGGAGGAACAGGAAGAGTATAGAAATTTAATTAAAAGTTTCTTTCCCCTGTTTGATGTTTGAAGTCCTCCTTGAAAGTCGTCTAAATTGGTGGCATTTTAAAAAGTAAAATGTTATTTAAAAATGGTAAGGGAGGCTTTGATTTCTTTGCAAATGGATTTCAGAGTTCCGTTATGCCCCACAACCCTGGTTCCCAAGTTAAAGGGTGGGCTGGCTGCATATGGAGGGCATTTAGTAGCTAACATTGCAATGCTAGTGTCATAGACTGCATATGGAGGGCATTTAGTAGCTGTAGACTGAGATATTGTATTCTTTGTTTCATGCTTCTTTGATTTCTATCATAATCTTTTTGTTCTCCTCCCAACTGCTTTTGGTCTTGATTATTTTAGGATAATTTAAACCAAGTTATCCAGGGTTATTTGTTCTTCCTGCTGAAATTAAGTACCCATTTTTAAAATACAACTGTGTTGTATTAGGTATAGCTGTAAATGAAGATATAAAAAATCACCCCATATTTTCTATATTTTGTTTTAAAAAGAACTTGCATCAAACTTAGGAATGTTGTATTTTCATATTAACTTTAAAAATCTCGAAAATAACCAAACCTTACAAGTGAGTTTGAGCAAGTGTATCTGTATGGTAGGTGAGAATATATTGTTGATCTTAGAAACTATGATGTCAATTACGGTGGCAAATCCACATGTTGATCACTATCATTGACCCAGGGCAATGGTCTCTTCTTTAACTGAGTTTATGAAAGATTCTGTATTGTAGTTTGACCCCTGTCGAAATTTGGGGCCTAACTCATCCTTACAAAACCGGCTTGTAAGGTGAGGAGTGCCTCCTCTTTATAAACTCTTCTCAAGAGTGCTATCTATCCGATGTGGGACTAAATCCACCCCTCAAAGCCAACACGTTGAAGGTGTTGGAGGCTGCAATGAAGGCTAACCAAAGGCCGCAATTAAGGCGACTAGGGGCAGACCGCAATTAAGGCGGAATTTCCAACACACACCCTCACGCTTCAGCCCGGCCCAATGGGCCTGAAGCGTGGACGATGCGGGAAGCCCAACAATAGATCTAGGATAGGCTCTGATACCATGTCGAAATTTGGGGCCTAACTCATCCTTACAAAGCCGGTTTTGTAAGGATGAGTTAGCCCCCCCCCCCAAGGCCATTTCATCGGAATAGTCAGCATGTGTATTTACTTTCATTGACAGCCGAATTATTCAAATGAAATGAAATAGGATTTGACAGCCGAATTATTCTATTAGTTAATATTTTGATTATCATTAGATTGAAATGTGCATCCGGTAAATGATGAGTACATTGAATAGCTAAACCAACATTTTGGTGATTCAGTTAATGCTGTTTCACAAGTTCTTAGTGAGGAATTTGCATACTACTAAACTTTTTTTTTTTTTAATGGCTCAGACTACGGTGTCTGAATTTTTACTTTATTATTGTTAAGAGCATAAAGTATCTTATAATATCTTTTATATTGCATTAGAATAACTTATTTTATTTCCTAGGATCTTTTATAATCTCGCAGTATCTTAAACCTTCTTAGGATTTTATATTACTCTTGATCTCCCTATTTAGGACCAGAATGTTTGTATCCCTATAAATAGGGTTTTGTCATTTGTATTTAGTCAACATCCAACATATTTCATCATATTGATATTTCTTATTGTTTTCTTTCATCTAAAATCTCTTAACTTTAACATTTACAGAGGTATGATATGCATCGGGCAGAAGCGCTTTCAGAAAGCATTGGACCTTCTTCATAATGTAAGTAATCATGAATAACTGCAACTTTGTATAGCCCGTGTTTCATGACCTTGTTCTGATATCAACCTTTTGTTTCGGCAATGTTTGTAGTAGCTAATGGGTAATATTTTGTAGGTTGTAACTGCTCCCATGACTATGATGAATGCTATAGTTATTGAAGCTTACAAAAAATATATATTGGTTTCTCTTATTCGTCATGGACAGGTAAGCCTTTATATAATTTCTTGCTTCTAAGTGATAAACTGTTTGTCTAATTTCTTTGAGATTTCAGTGGAGTAGTTTCCCTATGCATCTCAGTCAAAATATCGTCTTTAGTAACATAAGGCAGTTGTTCATCTTCAGATTTTTTCTCATTTTGACTAATTTACACGTTATAGTGTGAGGTTCTATCTTTGTGATTAATCATCTAACCTGATATGCGTTGGGTGGCAGTTCTCTACCAGTCTTCCCAAGTATGCTTCTCCACTCGCTCAAAGAAATCTGAAACTCTTTTGTCAGGTATGACTTCAATTTAGTTGAGGCTAGAAAAATATAGGAAGTCGTTAACCTTTTTTGAACAAAATATTCACATTGATGTTCTTTTGTAAAATATTTTGAGCACATTTTAAAATTATATACTGAAAAACCTGTGCTAATTACACACTAAAACAGTGATATGCACAAACGGAAAAAGAGTGAAAATTCTAGCCTTAAATAGTAATTATTTACAACATTCACTTGGTTGCTTCCAGTTTCTGACTTTGTATTTGGCCGCAAGAGCTTTTAATATTAAAGGCATTTTTAACTGGTTTCGTTGAGGCCTTGAGTTTCTTAACATATACTGTGAGTGAGGTGAGATGATGTTTCTGGTCATAAGCGTTTTGTTTATCCAGCCTCTTACACTGTGAAGACTGAAGGTCATCTGACCCTGTACATAGATAGGATGAAGGTCATCTGACCCTGTACATAGATAGGATTTTGGAATCTATCGTTACCAATGAGACCCCCCTTCCACAGTATGCTCGCTTCGTGTTTCTTCTTCTAGGTTTTGCAGAGACCACCAATCTTAGAAGTTAGATTCCATTTGTGGCTTCCCTCAGTTTATTATTTTTATTCAAATTTGATTATTTAGAATAATTTTCTTGTGTATCAACTTGAATGGGAAACATGACTTGCCATTGGCTAGTTTGGTTGATTAATTTGAAACACATTTATGAATATAATCTGCCTCTCAAGCCTATATTTCGAAGTTAATAACTTGAGCCGTGCTGACGTCTATTAATTTTATTCTCTCATTTCAGAACCCTTGTATTGAATTGGCACAGACTTATAACAATGGAAAAGTTGCAGAAGTAGAGGCCTTTGTCAATGCAAATGCAGGCAGGTTTGAAGCGGTGGGTTCCTTCTCATACTCATCCTTTATTTTAAGCATCTGGCATTGAGACGAAGCTTGGCTATGCACCAAGTCTAACTTCCGGTTTTAATGTTCTGCAGTATTTATCAAGCTTTCTCTGAAACTGCCTGTTTATGTGACATACTGATAGTTTTTATTTGTAAATTTTCTTTTTTAGGATAACAACCTTGGACTGGCTAAGCAGGTTGTATCATCCATGTATAAGAGGAATATTCAGAGATTGACACAGACATACTTGACCCTTTCTCTCGAAGACATAGCTAACACTGTTCATTTAAATAGTGCCAAGGAAGCTGAAATGCATGTGCTACAAATGGTTGTCCTCATAATGATTTTATTTTTTTGCTTCATTTTCATATAGCATCAAAATTTACCATTAATAACATATTTCTGATCTACAGATTCAGGATGGTGAGATATATGCAACAATCAACCAGAAGGATGGAATGGTGAGATTCTTGGAGGATCCTGAGCAATACAAAACCTGCGAAATGATTGAGCATATCGATTCATCAATCCAGAGGTATGATTTTGGTTTGTTCAAACTAAGCTCACTAATGTTCAATGCCTTTCTTGTACTACCTGATATAACAATCAACAATTTTCACCTGAAATTTCAAATGAAAATATGCTGCCAAAAAATGTTTTTAATTAATTATTTGATGGTTACTTAATGTTCAGAATAATGGCACTGTCAAAGAAACTTACTGCGACGGATGAACAAATTTCATGTGATCAGTTGTACTTGTCCAAGGTGAGTGTTCAATCGTTTTCATTTGGTTATCTAAACTTGTATATAGAAGGGTTAAATATGTTTAGTCCCCATAAAGTTACCAGCTTTAGTTTTTAGTCGCCATAATATTACCAACTTTCATTTTTAGCCCCTATAAAATGTCTTTAGTCCTTCAAATATTTTCTATCAACAGTTTGGTCCCTACTGTTAAATTCCAGCCTCTGTGGTTAACAGAAGTCCACGTGGCACTTGCCACATTGACTTTTTACTGACGTGGAGGGTTTCTAATTTATTAACACTTTTTTAAAATTAATTTAATCATTATTAAATATTGCAATTTACGATTTTTAAGATAAAATATCTCAAATTTTTCCCAAATCAATCACGTGAACGTGGTCCCAAGGAGACTCCCTGATGAACTCAAGGCCTTAAAAACTATATATGATGGTCCTGGGAGTGATCTAACCAGTTTGCGATGAAATTCGAAGAAAAAAAAAGTATGGATGGAAATATATTTTAGGGACTAAAAGTTGATGAAAACTTTTTATATGGACAAAGAGTGAAAGTTGGGAATTTTATAGGGATTAAAACATATCTAACACTATAGAATGATCATTAACTAACAAGAGTGATTGTTTTCAGGTTGGAAGAGAGAGACAGAGATATGATTTTGATGACTATGATGTTCCAACAAGATTCAACATTTAAGATTAGGGTACCTGTTCATAGTGCTGTGAATGATTGAAGTAGATCTGTTTCATTGACCTTTTCCCTTTACTCTTGGTTACCTTGGATCTGTTAGTTGGGGAGTATTTTTATTTTGCTCCCAAATGAGATAAACTTGGTGGATGTTAAATTGTCTTATCAACTACTTAAAAACTTCGATTCATTTTTGCACATTCATGTATGCTCTGTTGGCTTAGCATGTTGCAGTAGTATGAGATTTATCTATTAATTTAGTATGATATATTGTTTGTATCATGAGATATTTGAGTCTTAGGCATTAGCATTTGATAGTTAGATTTTTTTTTCCCTTTAAAGATATATAATAAAGAACATTATAGAAAAGTGAGATATTTGGCATAACAATAAAAGATAGTAATATTCATATTTAATATATAACATAGAACACATGAAACATTGGCTAATATTTCAGCACATAGTTAAAGACAACTCGAAACACTTAGGTTCCTATTCCTAAGGATTATTATTTTGATATAAACTTAGGTTCTTAATTTGAACTTTATTTATTTAATACAGGAAAATAAGAACTTGTCCTTGGTTCAAACACTTGCTTTGATTTTGGAACTATACCCAGATGTCACATCAAAGCGCCTATTCCATAGCATCACACCACCATACTTAGGTGAAGGCTTAACAATAGGCAGCAATTGATTTATAAGATCCTGTGCTTCCACAAAACCACCACTTGGAGCTGCATTAGATGAGCTAGCAGGAAGTCCAACGAAAACCTTTTTAGTAGACATAGAATTGATCCACTGGCTCCATGAATTCTTAAAGCTAGTTGGATTGTTTGAAACAAAGTTACAAGCACCAGGACTATTGTAAAATTGAACCCAAACATAGTCAAAAAGTCCAGTATTAATTGCCGTTTGAAGTATATTATCTTGAAAGATACACAATGGAGCAGCAGTTAAGTAAAACTTTTTTCTAGAAGATTTATAATGATCGTTTAGCTTTAAAGCAAGTGTTTCATAATGGAGTTTACTACCTCCTTCAATATCAAAATCCACTCCATCTAGTATAGCATCACCAAAAGGTCTAGAGGGTGAATTACCTCCCAAAAAGTTGTTCCAAATGTAGTCAGCAAGTTGATTAGCATCCTCTGGTGATGAAAAAGAGTATGTGTTCCTATCTTCACCACCAATGGAAAGCATAACCTTAATGCCTCTACTCTGACAAATATTTATGCTATCTCTCAAATTTTTGCAATTGGGTGGGTTACAATGACCAGCTAGGTTTAACTGTGGTTGACGACCACTTCCGAAAGTTGAGAGGAATGCTATGTTTACTATATTGAAGAGACCAGTGTTGCATGTGTCTCTCAAAGATCCATCACCATTGTCTTGGCCCCAATAAATTACTAGATCTCCTGCATTTGTTGATTGGAAAAACAAGGTGAGTGAAATTGAAAGGAGAAGAAGTGAAGGGTAAGAATATTTGTTGCTCATTGCGACTCTAGTTTATAAGTCTTGTTAGAAGTTGCGTATGGTAGATACCACTAATATATAGAGGCTTGCAATGGAACTTGCAAGGAAAGTTGCACAAGATGTCAAGATTCTTGGTTTCAGTCATATTCATATTGGTGGGGCCCATGACACCGGCAAGAGTGGACTCTTACTTATAAGAAGACCTTGACTTTAGATAAATGCACCTAAGTCGTGGATATCAAAAGTTATATTTTTATGTGTAGGAAATTTTGAGTTGCATCATAATCATAATCATAGTAAATTTGTCCTCGTGAATTTAGCTCAGTTGATAAGAACAATGCATAATATATGTAAGGTCTGGGGTTCAAACCTCAACCACCACAAAAAAAAATAGTAAATTTGCTACGAACTTTATTGCTTCCATTCTTTGTACTGGAGATAGAAAAGAAATTGTGTATATTTACTTGATTACCCTACTTCATAAAAATCATTATATTGGCAAGAGATTGACCTTGTAATCTTAAGAGATAAAATTCAAATTTCTTCAAACACAATTGCAAATGCTCGTTATTGCTACTTTGATTAACAATAATTTCACTTTACCTTATTTTTTTTTAATATAATATCCAAATCGGGTTCAAATTACACAAGAAAGTGTGTGAACTGATCATTTCAAACCTTTTCGTAGGGATGTCACTTGGACTCAGGCATATCGGGCACCTGCATAAAAATTATCCAATGAGTAGTGTAATAATTCACACCACGAGTACAGGCATGGGCATGAATAATTATACGCAAAATTGAACGGATATGTGTGGGTACGAGCATTCTTGTTTCCACCCCATCCAGAAATAATATATTTTTTAGTAACTGCCCTATAAGTCAAGTTCGGTGCGCACATCATATATCACCAAATGCTTCTTGTTATATACATGGTGCTTAATCGGAAACCATTTTACATTTCACAACTAATATTAATGTTGATCTTTGTGCTATTTGCATGGGTTACAGATCACTTGGGATCATGGTTTTAGAGACATCATTTATGAGTCAGATTCTCAAACAACATTGACATTTATTAAAGACATGTTCTACTTACTCATCCTTGTGCTACTCTTATGGACAACATTCATTCTTTTATGTTGAGAGATTGAAATGTTGTTTTTGCTCATACACGCGTGAAGAAATCTGTTGTCCATTTTTTTCGATCAAGTTATTGTTTATTAGGAGCTCAGCTCATTTGCTTGTAGTTTTTTATTTAATTATTTTCTATTGATTAAAAAAATACCTCATGCATTAAAATAAAGCCTCTATACTCTGGCATCTGTTGTTAGTCAATATTTTTACCAGTGAATGAAACACTCATGTTCATCGTTATGGATATTGACATTGTTGTTACTATGTTTGGAAGTGAGGTGATGTGAACCATTGCTTTTGCAATTGAGAGGGAAACTTCTACAAAAGACCAAGACCAAGACCTTTCACTCATTGTCCTATATGCAAAATCAATCACAATATGAAGAAAAGAAAAAAAAAACACCAATTATATGATGTATTATTGTTGAACAATGCATAGTCCTTAATAAAGACAGAGCCATGTGAATGTGAAGAATTTGGTATGTTATCGAAATAAGAGACAAAGAAATTATCTCATTTCCCCCACAAAAAAAAAGTTATTTGTTCATTCTGTTTTTTCTGAGTAAATTATCATTTTGACCCATGAAATAATAAATATAATAATTTAGTCTATTAAACTAAGAGACTAATTTAACGGATGTTCTTTAGTTTAAAAGACTAAATTGTCATTTTACAAATTTAAAGAACAATTTTAAAGAACTAATTTAACGGATGCTTGCAAGTTTAAAAGAGTATTTTTGACATTGAATAACTTAACATTGTTAAATTTTGACATTGAAGTTTACAAAAGTAATTTTAAATGTCAAAATATCTATAACAATGAATGTCTAAGTCATTGAATGTCAAAATTACTCTTTTAAACGTAATAGAGTTCTTTAAATTTGTAAAATGACAATTAGTCTTAACCTACTAATGATAGGTCTTTTATTCACTTACAATGTTAATTATAGTTTCCAATAACTAAACTCTTTCCAATCCTGTTGTCTATAGCTACACCAAAGTTGGTTAGATATTGTATTAGTTAAACTTGTACTGATGTTTTAAATTTGTAAAACGTCTGTTAAGTTAGTCTATATTTGTATTGACGGTGAATTTGTTGTGAACGTGCGTTTGAAGAGATTCCTACATTGTAGCTTCTCTATTATCAATTCCAAAGGCTCTCAAACGCACACTTAGTGTGTGTTTGTTTTGGCAATGATGAAACGCCAAAACAAACACACACTTAACCTCTTAGTTTACTCAAAGAAATATAATGAACGTTTACATTTATAAAATTTATAATGAACGTTTACACATTGTAAAATTTTAGAAGTTTAAAGAACGTTTACATTTATAATTTAATGGGTCAAAATGCTAATTTACTCAAAGAAATATAATGAACACAAGTCACATATGCCAAATGCAATAAGTTATTTGCCTCCTACTTGGATATTATACCTATTTCTCCACACTCACATACCTCCGCTTGCATTAAGGATGATACATTTTTCAACATTAATACATCATATAATTGGTGGGGGATTTTTATTTTTTTTTTCAAATGTGATTTTACATTTAGGTCAAATGGTAAAAGGTTTGGTCCTTTATGTAGAAGTTTCACTCTCAATTACAAAAGCAGCAGTGGTTCACATAACCTGACTTGCAAACATAGTGTCATAATCACAATATAAAGATGAAAAAGTAGAAGTCATGTAAGAATAATTGAGTCTGTGAATAGCTTTGTTACACTTCATGCTAATCATGTTCTACTATTTACTTAAAATTCCCTCACTTTTATCCTAAATTATACAAGCAATTACAAACTAATCCCTACCTGCCTCTCTTAATACATTGCACGTTAAAACACTTCGCAAAACCCTTCTTAGTTTTTTCGAAGTCTCAACATAAAACACTAGTCACTTTTTGCACTCAATTTTTCTTAGTCCACCTTTTTCTCCAGATTTTGTCGACCTAAAGTTGTGAATCATTTTTCTCCCGAAATAACTTCGTAAGATGGTAGAGTTTCGTGATAGGGAGAAAAACATCAATGTTTATGACATTGATGTACGAAGTTGAGAACATTGTTGGATGAAAATAAAATTGTAATGTTGGGTGAAATTTAAAAATATGTTGTGTTTTAACTTTTTAATTTAATTTTAATATTGGAAAAAAAAATTATTGTCTAAAAAAAACCTGCATCAATCAATCCAGTCCAAACCGTATTGGTTTGGTTCGGAAGACTTTTAGCCTCAAAACCGAACTAAACCAAACTTATCTTGCGGTTCGGATGACTTTTAGCCTCAAAACCGAACCAAAACGCACCGCGAACACCCCTACATGAAGGTCTAATTAAATAGAAAATAATATCTACCTCGCTGTCAAAACCCCTACATAAAGGTCTAATTAAATACAAAATAGTCTCTTGTTGTGAGCTTCAGTTATCATTTTAGAAAACTTATATTAATAGATGAGCTAAGAAATGTTTTGGACTAAGGTAAATGATGTAGCAAACAGATGAAAATGAAAGTCAAACTACGTCAACACCACTTGTCCAATCCAAGTGGATTACTAAAGAACGTCAATTAAGTTAGTCTCTTAGTTTAATTTTAATAGACTAAATTATCATTTCACAAGTTTAAAGAACATTTATAATTTCATGGGTCAAAATGCTAATTTACGCAAAGAAATAGACTGAACATATGCCAAATACACTAAGTTATTTCTCTCCTACATGACATGGTTCACACAATTGCAAAAGCAGCAATGGTTCACACAACCTAATTTGCAAACATAGTATCAATGGCGTCAATATGTATTATTAAAGGTAAGTCCTATTTGTAGAGTCCCAGTGGATCAATGCTTAAAAATCATATTAAACTCTAACAACGACGATCCTACTCTCCAATGAACAAGAATAGTGTTTCATAGTATTGACTAACATATGATAATGTTCAAGACATTATTTAATGCATGAGGCATGTTAGATATTCATCTTCTTCAATTCCCACAATATTTCATAAATTTCCTGGAAAAACATAGTTTACTGAATCCCGACGATATGGCTAACATGAGGATGAATCACGACAAATGTTTTTGTATTGCTTTGACCAAACTTATGGCACAACCACCGCTTTTATTCCACTAGTTTCGGAGAAAAACACAAACTCTATTGTTGTATTATTTCAACTTTAGTTTTTTTTTTTTTTTTTTTTGACAAGATTTTTCAACTTTAGTTGTTGTATCACAATATAAAGATGAAAGTAGTGACATGCATAGGTTTGTTACATTTCATGATAATCTTGTTCTACTATTTACTTAAAATTCCATCACTTTTATCCTAAATTATAGAAGCAATTAGAAACTAATCCCTACCTGCCTCTCTTAATATATTGTGTGGCTAGAGTATGTTTTAAAAATTAGAAAAAATTGAGCAGGAGATAGAGTCGGTTTCTGGTATGCTTATGATTTAAAAAAAAAAAAAATGGTCTGACGAACCTATTTTCACCATTAACAACATGACTTTATATGATATTTTTGGTCCCTATATTGCACAAAGTAATTCAAAATTTCAAAGGATAGTTTACCTATGATGAAAAATATTTAGGACTAAAACTAATTTGTAAAATTTTAGAGGGACTATAAAGCAAAATTTGAAATTTTATAAAGACAAAAAAACTTATTTAACCCTAAATTAGACAAGGTAAAAAGAAAAGAAAGGAATGTATGTCCCATGGTTAGTCCCAAATGGTAAAGGCAGCGACACCGCTCCACTAGGCAATGGAATATGAGACAACTTAGCGGAGATGCCACCGGTTATGGTCGTGCCATCCACACCAAATGTATTTGTTTATGACAATTACTTGAGAATTGTGCAAACAAATAATACTAGCATATAAAACGAACGTTAGGGTTTACAAAACACATAGTAACATGACATTCATTAATTTTTTAATAAAAATGTAAAATTAATATAATGAAAATCCATTCTAATCTTTTTTTCTCTTCGGTCACATTGACAAACCTCATTGTTTGCAATCAAGTCATGTCCTAACTACCAAACATCGTTCTATTAAACTCCCTGGGCATCAATAGTGTATGATTGAACGATAATTTAGTATGAAGGACACAACTTAATGTGGAAATAATAATATTTTCTTCAAGATGACTGATCAGCAAAGAGAAAGAAGAGGAGAACCGATTTGATTATCTTTTAACTTTACATTTTTATTAAAAAAATAATTAATGACTGTATGTTATTTTTCATTAGTTATAAACAATAACGTGTTCGTTTGTACACAAATTTCTCTCAATAGTTTAGTACTGAGATGCATTGAAAATCTCTCGTCACTATTTATATGTCCAAATTTAATAAAATAAAAAAACATAGGTGCATAGATATATTACAAGTTTCTGCTTAGTGAATAAGTTGCCATTCTCATTGATCATAAAAATCTCTAGAGTCTAACATGTGAATTTTCTTCTTCATTCTTCACTGCAGAAACAATTTATAAATATAAATCATAATACACAATTTTTAAAATTACTAAATTCAAAAAATAAAATTATAAATTAAATTAATGCAATACCTCTCAATTATAATGAAATTTCTACTCATAATTTGAATCAGAATAACGTATACTGCAACAAAAGGCAGAATATTACATACTAATTCAATTAAATCCACAAAACATGTACAGAATGTGACATGACTCAGATACGAACACCAAACACCGAATATAATAGACACGTCAATACTGATAATCAAGTGTGTCAGTGTTGTGTCAGACACATGTCGAACACAAGAGACATAAATTGTTTGAAAGAGAGATCAGAAATTGGAAGAGGTTGTCGGTCACGGTGAATCAGAAACACGGACCAATGTAAACATCATCATGTCTCTCTTGTTTTGTTTCAAATCAAAACAAATTTTGTTATCACAAAAATAAAATAAAAAGTTTAAAACAAAAATTGAATAATCATCGGAGACTTAAATACTAGGAATCATGGAACGAATCCATCGTATTGTTGCAGTTATTTTCTCATCACATGATATACAATAACATAAAAACAAAAAAACACTAAGATGATAAAGAAAGAATGAATTTTAAGAGAGAGAGAGAGAGAGAGAGAGAGAGAGAGAGAGAGAGAGAGAGAGAGAGAAAATAAGAGAAGAGAAACTCGAAAGATACAGTGAAGGGAATGTTTTGGTGTGTGAATTTATAAACATGGTTGGTTGTTTATAGAAAAACTGAAACCCTAAAAATTAAAGGGGAAGTTGTTGCTAATTAGCCGGGCCTTCAGATGTTAATATACACCGAGTCATGTAACTTGAGAATTTGGTAAGTTTGTGGATACAGTAAAATAGGTACTTGTATTTGTAGTTGCACACGGATGATACTTGGTTTATATCATACAAAATTTAACTGATACTAGTAAATAGTAATAAATAAGTTTTTAAAGATGACATAAAAAGTAAAAAAATTACGCCTTAGCCTAATTGAGTCGCAGTGGACATTCTGAAGAATGACATCTTAGGCGAAACATTGAATTTTATTATATACAACCCGAAGAAGATTCTATCTAAAAGAATGACTTATTATTTTGTTAATGATGTATGAGAACAACCCAACGATCATTATATTAGAGAAGATATTTGGTATTATATTGTCGAAGACATTTAAGGTTATCTTAAAGAGGATTACGTTGAAGAAAAAAAACTTCATTATATTACGTGTCAAAGGAGGATAGTTGTCCTCCAACTCGATGGTTCAAAAATATACTCTACTTTCACGGTAACATATCTAATTAGTCGTCCCCATTTTAAAATTTGACAGTTTTGGTCATCCATCATATTTTTTAACATTAAAAATGTTATGTGATAAATTTTTAGATATGCAGGGGCCGGGGTTCAAACCCCAGACATCCAATTTCTCCATATTTAATTGTGTGAACTCCAACCACTAGACTACTTAACCAAAAAAAAAAGAATTGCATTGAGTGGCAAAATTCTCTTGGAGATTTAACATGACTGGATTGAATTTGAATTCAGTACCTCTAGTTAGATATTTAATTTATAATTATTAGAAAATGCTAATAAATGTCCTGATACAACGTTTAAAAGGTCAAAAGAAGTAACTTTTGAATATAAAAATGTTGTAATTATGATTTATTTATTTTTTAATGTGAATTGAGCATTCTTTACGTGCAACAGCTGAGAGACTTCTTTTGATCCATAATGAACTTCTTCAAAACCTTATATATGTAGTCCTTTTGGTTGATGAATAAGGTTATCTTGGATTTATACCTTGTGATCTGCATAACCATAATCTTTTTAGCACCCCACGTATTCTTCATTTCAATCTAACTCTCAAGATTCATCTTTACCTTCTAAATGTATGCATTGTTGTTACAAATAATCAACATGCCATCTACATAGAGGAGAAGGCAGATGACATCTCAGTGAGAATGATTCTTATATAAAGAGCCAAATCGTAGAACCAATCTTCCTCTTCGAATCAAGGCATTATGGGCTTTATCAAGCATCTCATTCTCCTTGTTCGATAATGTGGCTGACATTTTTGCTTCACCAAGTGCCTCTTCGATCTCCTGTTGGACCATGAACACCCTCACCCTCGTCTTCATTTTCCGCAGGCTGAAATCATTATTGTCTATGCATTTCTCGATATTGAAATTCGCAGAGATGTAGAGTAAGCCACAAACAACGACAATCAACAACAAAATGATGACCTACGACAACAAACAACGTAGTGGAATATCGTTACATTGGCGATGATTTATGGTGACATAGACATATCAAGTGTTGGGGATATAAAGATTGATTAATAAGTATTAGATTATCAATTGTGATTAAATAAGTTACAAAAAATTCACGTGTTCACTATTCTCACAATCTATTCACTTCAATCTCCTTATTAACCATATGTTTTGCACACATTTGTGTTTAAATTTTGGCGATACATCATCATAAAATCATATCCACTATTAATTAATGATTAATTATGTGAGTGTTGACAAATCAAATTGATTTATTGTTAATAACCTTGATTCAAATGGATAAATTCCAATTTTTGATACCAAATTGAGTAGGAAATGAAGACCGAAGTAGGATAAAAAAGAGAATTGATATGAAGATACATTCTTATATCTGATAAACATGCATATAATTAGAGATGTCGCTTAACTCAATGGGTTGAGACAATGCATAAAATATGCAAGGTCCGAGATTCAAACCCCGACAACAAAAAAACACGATCATTAGAGATTAAAAATAAATGTGATCTAATATAAATGACCTTCACTTTTTTTTTCTTACAAGAATTTACACTCGTGTACAAAATTTTATCATACAAAAAAGTTAAAGATCGAATTCTCCGACTACTTGTTTAAAAAGTCTAAATTTTTTACCACTTGAATCAATTTATTGTTGGTGGTGTAAAACAGCTTCAATATCAACAAGTAAAAAGCAATGGAATGAATCAATCAATAATTTAATTTATAAACACCATCAATATACAAATTTTTACACATGTATAATTCATTGTTGTAACAACACATCAACTATTGAGGTGTAACAAATCTTGTGTTTTCACCTCATTAAATATTGTAGTAATACATCATTAGTTACATGTGTATTTTTTTTACACTGTCGATGTATACTAATAAACTCTCCAATCAAATAAATGATGCAAACTTAATAATATACACTATCATTATAATTACTTGACACATGTATCTAATGATGTGTTACCACATCAATTAATTCGTTAATTAAGTTGATAATATATCATTGGATACATGCGTAAAAAATAACATGTCTAATAGAATCAATCACTCATTTCTTAAAGGCAAAATTACACATTTAATCCCTTAACTTAATTTCAGGTAACAGTTTGGTCATTTATCTTTTTTTCATTTCAATTTGGTCCTTTTTGTCCATTTTCATATACATTTTCAAGCTTCAAATCTAATATTCTTATGCAAACATAGACGAGAATCATAGATTTGAAGACTGAAAGACCATAAGAAAATAAAATCATGAATTTTAAGCTTAAAATTTCATATGAACATGGACAAAAAGGACCAAATTAAAATAAAAAGAAGATAAAGGACCAAACTGTTATCTGAAATTAAGTTAAAAGACTTAAAAGTGTAATTTTACCTTTTCTAAATTATTATCATTATGATTTTTGTTTCCCTCCAACCCATAGTATCACCAAATCCAAACAACATTTTTTCTCTTTCTTATCCTTATATCACATACAACGGTCCAAACCCAAATATCTCTTCTACCTTACACTTCTACTAAAATCAACATCACATCCCTTCTTGTTCTTCTTCTTCACTTCATTTCTCTCATAAACCAAAATCAATCAAAAAAATCCCAATTTTCTTCAAAACCCTAACCCTAATGGAACTCTCTCATCTCTCCCTCTCCGAAAATCACTTCTTCTTTTCTACTCCCACCTCCCCTTCTTCCTTATCACACCGTCTTCCCTCATTTCTCTCACTCTCCACCAATCACCGTCGCCGGCGAAGAAGTTTCTGTTCCGCCTCGAATTCCGATACGTTAGTCGCCGCTACAGGTAAGAAGAAGCGTGATGAGGATGATGGTGATTTGAAGACGTGGATGCATAAGAATGGACTTCCTCCATGTAAAGTTGTTTTGAAGGATAAACCTTCGCTTGATGACAGTGTTAAACCTATTCATTATGTTGCTGCTAGTGAAGATCTTCAGGTTTGTTTAATTTGCGTGTTTCTTTTTGTTTCTTGATGTGTTTTAATCTATCAATTACTAACACCGGATACGACACTGACACTGAGACACAGTACTGATACACACACCTGACCGACACACTTAGATACTGATATAATTTAAGAAATGAGTGATTGAATCTATCAATTACTGACATTGAATACGATACTGACATGTAAATACTAATAAATTATTTAAGAATTGGGTGATTGATTCTATCAATTACTGACATTGGATACGATAATGACACTCACATGTAGATACTGATAATAATTTAAGAAATGAGTGATTGATTCTATCAATTAGTGACACTGGATACAATACTGACATCGATTCAAGAAATGAGTGATTGAATCCATCAATTACTGACACTGGATACGATACTGACACTGACATGTAGATACTGATAATTATTTAAGAAACGGAAGTGATTGAATGAAACCACACCACAATGGCACGACCTACGTGTTAGTGTAGGATTTGTCAAGAGTTATAGTCAGGTATGACTTGACAATGTGTTTATAAGTGTGGCCGGTCCTCGTCTTACAAGTTGATTTTGTAAGGTGAGTTAGGCCCAACACGAATTCTAAGATGATTCTAACGTGCTAGACACATGACACATTTTTTTATATGAAGTGTCGGTTCCACATGGTTTAGCAATAGAAATTGAATGAGAGATTTTTATTATGAGTCTAATGGTTTGATACAATGTTAGTGTAAGTTAGTTTTTAGTTTAATGGAGATGTAATTTCGGTGTAAAATAGTATTACAATGATATATCCAAAAAAGAACTCATGTTATTGCCACCTGAGTTCGCCTTGTAACTCGGATACGACACTTACTGATAATTATTTATGAAATGAAAGTGATTGAATGAAACTGCTGCAATGGAACTACACCAAGAGTTGATGTAGGAATTGAACAAGTGCAAGACACTAGACACATCTTTGATTTGAAGTGTCTGTGCTATATACTTTATAGAAGTTGAATGTGACATTTTTATTATATGTCTAATGGTCGTATAGAATGTCAGTGTAAATAGTTGAGTTTAATGGATAAGTAATGTCAGTAAAATAGTTTTATACAGACATCCAATAAAAACTCATGATATTGCCATTTAAACCCATTTTGTAAATGCAATGTAAAAGAGAAAAAAATACATGCACTGCCGGTGTACTCTAGTTTTAGACTGACGCCCAATAAGAATAGAATATCTGATAGCTATTTCTAAAAAAAAACAGTTACAAATTAGGAATATGTGGCAAGATGATGAGTTTTTTATTGAATGACGGTGTAAAATTGTTTAACACTATCAGTGCATAGCTATTAAACTCAAGTAAAAAAACTTGCAAAATGCTGAATTATCATTAGACATTGTGTGAACATAATTTACATGGACAGTGCATATCCCATTTTCTCATTAGTTTTAGTCTTACTTACATCCAATAAAAGACCACTATTTTTTCATGTGATACTAGCGACTTTAAAATACTATTAAAAAATGGGGTGATATGGCAAAATAATGGCATTTTAATGAGTGCCAATGTTAAACGGGTTTACATTGACCATGCATATCCTTTAAATCCTTTTGTTTAATGAGTTTGGTTGTATGCTTTGCAGAAAGGGGATATTGCTTTCTCAGTTCCAAATTCATTGGTTGTCACTCTAGAGCGTGTCTTGGGAAACGAGACTATTGGTAAGTGTTGAGAAGAGTGTGTTGATATAACATTCCTCATTATGCAATTCTTATGTTTCTCTCTCTTTCTGTTATGTCCTGTGTTGTGCTTCATTCTGTTATTACAAAAGAATGTGAATTGCATAGCTTTCTCTTTTTTAATTTTTATTAATTTGATAAGACGTGCTAATAGGAATTAAAATGGCCTAAAAAAAAACAATATTTGATGGTTTCTTTTGATTGAAATATCACTTTAGTCCGTGTGTACATTCATTTCTAATTTGCTCCTTCTATGATTGATTACTATAGATCTCTATTTTATAACACTACGATGGACGGCGTAATATCAATGTAAAGTGCAAGGAGTCAAGGACTTTATTGAAAATGACTGCCATATATAAGAATGAAAAAAATGTAGCATTTGTAGTTCCTATATGTGACAATCATTTTTAATCTAGTTATTTTTCTTTGCTGTGTGATCACTCCAAGTCTCCAACAGATTGTGTTAAACAGAAACATACAGTGATAGGAGGGCTAGGTTGAATTTTTTTTCTTCATATAGGGACTAAATTAAAAATGAGTGTCGCACAAAGAGACTATAAGACATTTAACCCTTTTTGAATATAATTTGAGAATCTAACAAAAGATTTAATATTTTTGATGGGCATTGGTTAGCAAGATTTAAAGCTTTTGATGGGAATTGAGGAACATGTCCATTAAGATGGAATATTTATTTGAATGATTTTAGATATAGAGGAGATTTAACTATCTTGAATTACTATGAAGTGTTGTCAAATAGCGGCCATATCGGTGCTATAGCAAAGCGGAATTTGCACTAATAGCAAAGCGGCCATATTTAGTACAAAGTATTGTTATATAAGGCGCTATAGTGTTGTAGTTTTGTGGAATTTGAACAAACTGCTATTTTTCTCGATTTACAACACTGTTATTATGTAAGGTTGGATGAAAAATATTTTGATGGCAGTATATCACATTCCTGTGGTTGATCATGTTTAGTGTCAGAAATGTTTTAGAAGTTGTATTGAAGATGTTTGGGTTATCAGGGTGACAAAACATTCGTATGCTTGTGGAAATGAATATAGCAATCAACTAACCTTGAGTTTATTTATAAGGCAATGTTAAGGGTGATTTTTTTTGCAGTTCCTACTTAGTGAATTGATTAGTGTGTCATTTTGTTGTTCGGTTATAATAAAAGTTGGGTTGATGATAGTAGGTTTGCTGAAGCATTTTAAAATTTGAAATTATATATCGGTGTTCTGTCCTTGTTGCAGCCGAGCTATTGACCACAAACAAGTTTTCCGAATTGGCGTGCTTGGCCTTGTATCTGATGTATGAGAAAAAACAGGGAAAGAAATCTTTCTGGTATCCATACATTAGGGAACTTGATCGGCAACGAGGCAGGGGTCAACTGGCAGTGGAATCACCTCTTCTATGGTCAGAGTCTGAGCTGGCATACCTTGAAGGAAGTCCGTTAAAGGTTTTCCACCTCTCTCCCTCCTTCCTGATTAACGCTGAACACCAAGTCCATGCTACCGATAGGGAAAATATTAGGTTGTTTAATGCTTTATATTTTTCAAATATATTAAGACTAACTTCTGGTGGCTGTGATTTAGGATGAAATTGTTAAAAGGATTGAAGGAATAAGAAAAGAGTATAATGAACTAGACACGGTCTGGTTTATGTCTGGTTCTCTCTTTCAGGTAATTAAACATGCACTTGAATTTTACAAGAACAAAATTTATTTAGTATACACACAGGTCATTTGGTGCTTACTCTATATGTATAATGCAGCAATACCCATATGACCTTCCTACCGAGGCTTTTCCATTTGAGATTTTCAAACAAGCTTTTGCAGCAGTTCAGTCATGTGTTGTGCATTTACAGGTAAAACTTACCCATCTGCTACATATTTATATGGCTGATAAAATATACTCAAGAAAACTCCAAAGTATATAATGGCCAGGCTAATCAATTGATGAAATCATTATTAGTTCTACTTTTTGCATGTCACATTTGGAAATGAAAATCACCTTAATCTGAAACGGCATAATCATTAATCATTTATGATACACTTAAACTTTTGCACGTCACATTTGGAAATGAAAATCACCTTAATCTGAAACGGCATAATCATTTATGATACACTTAAACATTAGGTCAATGAGCTCTAAACCTAAATTTATTCATTCTAATTTGCAAATATATTTAATTGATTGTTGGATTGGGTGAAGTGTTGATAATCTAATTTAAATATAAAACTTTATTATTGTAACTACAAAATGTGCACGATATTTTAGCACATATGGACATTTGTTGCTTTTACATTATACATTCTTTTCCTTATAAACTTTGGATAGTTGTTACCATTATATTCCATGATTAAACCTTAAGATTGATGCATGCATGCATAATACAGTATACATACATGATACATGCATATGCATTCATCTATGTGTTCATGTAACCTTCCTTCTATCCTTCTCTTTCAACAACCTGCCCTCTCTTTCAACAATGGGTGTAAATTGATTGATTGTTTTTTGGAATCAGAATGTTAGCTTAGCTCGGAGATTTGCGCTGGTTCCACTGGGACCTCCTTTGTTGGCCTACTGTAGCAACTGCAAGGCAATGTTAACTGCTGTTGATGGTGCTGTTCAGCTTGTGGTCGATCGCCCCTATAAAGCTGGGGACCCGATTGTTGTCTGGTATAATAATTCATGCTTCATTTGACACCATCTACTTTTAAATAAGGATGTAGTTGTTTTTGTATCAGTGGCTTCATTATAAGATCTGTAGTTGATCATCTTCAGGTGTGGCCCACAGCCTAACACAAAGTTACTTACAAACTATGGCTTTGTTGATGAAGATAATTCCAATGACCGACTCATAGTTGAGGTATAAGTTTGTTATTTACTTAGTTTGCATTCATTTTTTTGTTGTTTCAATTCAGATTTAACCTTACTGTCACAGGTGGCTTTGAGTACTGAAGATCCACAATATCAAGATAAAAGAATAGTTGCTCAAAGAAATGGAAAGCTATCAATTCAAACGTTTTATGTACTAATACTAAACTCTTAATCTTAATTGAAGGTTATTGAGAATTCTTCTTGTTAATTTTTTAGTTCAATCTTGGTGCAGGTATATACTGGGAAGGAAAGAGAAGCTGTCTCAGATATGATTCCATATATGCGTTTAGGCTATGTTTCAGATCCTTCTGAGATGCAATCTGTCATCTCCTCTCAAGGTCCAGTTTGTCCAGTAAGTTTGTCTCACCACTTGTGCTTTCCTTATTGAATTTGAGGAATTTTGTGATTGCCAAATATCAAAATCTAGTATTTGTCCTAGATATTAATACAATCAAGTTCTCTTGATGTCTTGCTCACTTCCTATTTCATATTTTGCTTTCTTGACTTGAGGCTCTAATCTGATCATGATGTACTGTGATAAATGAAGTTTAATTTTATTGCCTTAATCTTTTTCTAAAAATAGTAAAAAAAATTGTCTAATATAATATAATTAAATGGGGAGTAAATCTTGTGATGTGAAAAGTTTACTCTGATTATTCATTTTAGGTGAGCCCTTGTATGGAGCGGGCCGTGCTGGACCAGCTTGCTGATTATTTCAATACTCGGCTGGCTGCCTACCCTACTACCTTGGCTGAAGATGAATCTATGGTACTATTTATTTGAATTAGAAATTGGACATTGATTTATCAACTTTTCACTGACAATTTATGTATCATCTTAGTTGACAGATGGCAGTTTGAATCCAAAGAGGCGTGTTGCTACTCAACTTGTTAGGCTAGAAAAGAAAATGCTTCATGCATGCTTGCAGGCAATCATGGATCTCATAAGCCAGCTACCAGACCACAGTGTATCGCCATGCCCTGCTCCCTATGCACCATCGTTAAAATGAAAGGTTCAACTCTCTATCCCTCCTTCTCCGTTTTTGAACATCTTTATCATCTTTTTCTTGAACATTTGCAGTAATTCCTGAATCATGTTATCTGCTTTTAGGAACTGGATAATTTGTGCAGTACAATATGGGTTTAATGATCCAAGTTTGGTAAAATTGTTATTTTTTTATAGCATTGTATATTAAGCACCCTATTGAATGTCATGGAAATGAAAGGAAAAGGTTAATCTGGTCCTAGGTTGGCAACTCCCTTGAATTAGGTTAGGATAATTTGTAGTTTACCCCAGTGGGCACGTTTCTATTGTGGACACATTTTCTCTACCATTACGCTTATTGTGGTCACATTTTGTCTGCCATTATGAACGAATATTATTGTAATAATCCCCTAATTTAGCTTGCTAAAGTGACTTAGGCCTAAATAACTGTTGGAAAAGTTTGAGTCATATAACTCAGCTTGGAGGATACACAATCCCCAAGCTCCGAGCCTAGAAGGCAAAGGAGATTGATCGCGTGCTTTGGACTTGGCCGGTTCATATTTTTCATATTAATCAGAAAACCTGATTTAAGGAGGAAATGAAAGTGGTATGACAAACAGATATACTACTAGAAAAGGAAAAACTCTGAAATTTGAGGTTTTTCATCAGTAGTCCAAAGTGTATATGGTTTGTTTCCTTGATGGGGCTCTGACCCATCCCCAGCAGCTTCTACTCAAATCCACAACTTGCTCTGACCAAACCGAGTGTCCAGGATTAGATCCAGACCCACTTTTATTGGTCAGGACACTTGATGACCTACTTTGTTATTCCAGATGTTGTAAAGCAGTAATAATATCGATCATGTAGCTCGGAGATTATGCTGCCTGACAGTTTTGCGGCAACACTCTCTCATATATCATGTTGATCCTTAAGCACATCAAAACAAAAGTGTTCTTGTTCAAAAAAAAAAAAAAAAGTGTTTAATAATGTTTGCTTTCTTCATTGGTCCCCTTGCCCTTTTCAATCTCCTGAGATTCTGTCTTATTGTCATTTAGTTAAACTCAGTCACATGACAATTGTGAATTGGATGACAAATGTTCTTTCAAATACCCAATGGAGCAAAGGATAAAGATGGGTTCCAAGAGAGAGTAGTGAGAATTAAAGAGTATCCCATATGCCATTGGATTTTCTCCTTGAGAGCCAATTACTTGATGAATATGAAAAACATGCCGAGTATTGTACCCCTTGAGTAATATGCACATAATCTAGTCCAAATTCTCTTTTGTTAGCTAAAACAAGGGGTTCGTACAGTATATCCATCCACGATGGTAAAGAAAATGTGTTCACCATTAACTTTAGACTACTAATGAAACAATAGTATTGAAAGGGATCTGAAGTCAAATATTGGCTGTGATTCATCTTTGGATCAACACCGAGATCAGGTGTAGAATTCCATGCATGAAAACTACAATTTCCTGATTGGGTACCTAAAGCAATGTAACTCGTTCAAGCTGGGCTGATTAGAGGTCCCAGAGCTCCTAAATGGCTATTTGCAAAACCTGCTGTTGGACTCGATTAATCAATACAAACCTTTGTAGTGGTTCCATAACTTTCATTATTGCAATTTTCTAATTGAAAATTATTATAAAACTGCATACATTGAATTAATTTTTTTTGAAAGGTATACATTGAATTAATTAAATTTAATATTTGTGTTCTCAGAATAATCATGATTGATTGCTGTACCTAGAACAATGCTGCTCGGAGTTTCAAATCCATATAAAAAGGGGTTGGTTCAAGTATTTTCTGTGCACCCCGTCAAGTATAGGAGCATCAGTGAAGCATTTATTTTCCCAAAACATGTCGTTGGTCGCGCAGATGATTCTAAGTTTGAGTGTTGGAATGATAGTAATCTTTTGTAAATGGAAATCTGTATCACAAATTGTAATTCATTTGTGTATATATTTGTATGCAGTTCTCAGGAATATATTTGATCCGATCCCCTTCTCTAGTTTACTTTAAAATTGTTAGAAAGATCTCAAATGTCACAAAAGGTTTTGTTTGCTGAATGTGGTATGACATAGAGCAGCTAAATAATGACAGACATGAATTCTTGTTAATCTGTGGTTGAATTTCTGGCGTAGTATTTGTCATGTGTCAAAAAAATGGAGAGGAAAGGACTAGGGACGATGCAAAAGCCAATATCTTGGTGAAACTTTTTAAAATACAGACACATTATTCCCTGTTTCAGGGTCATGTCATGTGGAACAATTTTGGAATATAAAATGAACATTTTAAAGATTTGATATGATTTAAATTATTAATTATCATGTTAGCATTTCTTTTCATTTTGATTTTTAACATCATTGATTTGGTGTATGATTGATTTTATCTTCAAAATTGATTCTAATTTGAAGCTATAAATTACAGCTTTAAATTTTAGAATTGATTTTCATTTATTGCTCAACTGATTTTTACATGAATGTATCTAAATATAAATAATTTTACATTCAACAAACTTTTAATCAAAATTATTTACTTAAAATAATTTTTTGTTACTGTAAAACCAAAGATTCACTAAACCTTGAACTTCTTGACCAGATTAAACTTAGTCTTATAAAGTCTAGCTCAACTCATCTTTTTCCCCCTCATGTTCTAATGTTTGACTATTCCTTTTCACACCTTATGACCTTATCACACGTCCTATTTTTTTCTTCCGTAGATGCCTTTGGGAATTTTCAGATAATAGAATTCGAAATGAGTTTTCCCTCTGTGGAGGAAAATGATTTTTCACATATTCGGATTATACAATCCGTACACAATAAGTAGTTTAGTTTATAAAATTTCGAACATTCAATGTATAGGGCGTCTTTCTTGTTTGTTTTGGATTATAAAATTCGAACACCTCATATAACCCCTCTTGTGCCATGAATTCATGGAAAAACCAGTTCAAATTATATAATTTGAACCATGTCAATACAATAATTTGAATTGTGTCAACACAAAGACTGAGTCTATTTGTATTAGGGATAATCAGCTCAAGAACCATATTAACCATCCTAATCTCCATTATTGTATTTTAAGTCATTGTTAGTTGTTCCCGCCGTGTTCAGTCAAAAATTAGGGTTTAAGGCTACTTGATGGAATTGCTCCGAAACCCCGCCCCTCAAAATCCAAAATTCTATCATTTAGACCTATTTTTTAATTGTTTTAATCTTTTTCATATTCTCAAAAAAATAAAAATTGCATTAGCTTTATTCGATTTTTATAATATTTCGTTGGTATTTTTTATATTTTATTTGATAGATTTTATCATTTTTTTACTTTGTTGTTTACTTTGATAGATTATATGCATATTGCGAATTCCATAACATAGTTCAGAGACGGTGGGTGGAAAAAGTAAGATTATTACTTTTTCCATCCTATTACTTTCTCATGCACCGTATTTTTTTTTTATACATAAAATGGTAAAAGAAAATATTGAGGTGTCGGATAATGTTTAGAATGTAGTATAATTATGGTTTTGCTGTAATTAACGTTCATACTTAGAGAATAGATTTAAAATTATTAAAATAATTTTGAATATCAGATAAATTAAATACAATTAATTTTCTCTCATTCTCGTGAATTAAACATGATATTTGGAGTCATGCATTTCAATCAAAAATATCATCATCAAGTACATGTATCAACCTTCCTCTAAAAATAAACTACATGTATGAGCCATCACTTAAAAAAAAAAATGTATGAACCAGTGATATATCTTGCAAATAATACACATATCTATCAATCTTCATGTATTAAATGTGACTTTTACAGTTATACATTTCACAAACAAAATCATCGACTACATACATGGACCATTGATATATTGCAAAGAATATGTATCTCCTTCATTCTTCATGTATTATAAATGACTATAAGTCATGCATGTCATGTAAGAACAAATATTATGTATGTTAGAATACAAAGTGATCGTAAATAACTATTATATTTTTGTTTATAAATACTCACATTTTTTTTTTTGTTGTAAAAATATGTTATTTTACAAACAAATTATAAATCACATCATGTACTACTCTAAATTTAGACAAGAAACATCAACAACAATACTTATTTATTTAGTTTCTCACTTGTTTTTATAGATTATTTTGTATCTTATTCTTTGTTCGCAAATGCCAAAATAGAATATACTTTACGAGTACAAATACAAATACAAAGTGCAAAAGTACCAAAAATTGTTATCTATGGAAAATATGGTGCGCCTCTAAATATTTATACATATATTATAAATATGAATTTATAAATAAAAAATTTGTGTGGGATCCGGGCGCAATTACCTATCTAGACTATGTTCAAAACCACCTCTATATACAAATTCAAAGTGAAAGATACAATGAAATACGATATAAAAATGTGGATAGATTGATCATCCTTCTGCTAGTTGTAATTTAGATAGGGATATAAGTTTGACATATATTATGATAAAACATTTTTGGCAAAATAAGATTAAAATATGCTATTTTAATAGTGTCAAATATAGTTTATATTGTAGTTGTTTTGTTTCTATTTTAATGATATTTAACTTTTTTTTAAATTACTAATTTAAATTCATAATGTTAGGGTGGTATTCCTATTTTACTTGAGATTTAACATTTTTCTAATTTAGTAATTTAATTTATACATAAAGTAAAAGGGATAAAATTATAAATATAATAATTTAAAGGTAGGAAAAAATTAGAAGAGAAAAAACACTAACTACATCATTTTAAACAAAAATTATGAGAAAATCCCCCCTCCATCTAACTGTCTTTTTCTGGCTATTGAAATCGTATTTTTATATTTCTTTTAGATTTTAATGTGATTTTTGTTCACAAAATATTTTTTATAGGGAGAGAGAAAGCAACCATTTGTGAAAAAAATTCCCTTTTATATAGTAATATGCAAACAAACTAAATAATTAAAAAAATGATTTTTATTACGATAAACAAAAACAAAATAGATATGTTTTTTTATATATAAATATCTAAATTATTGACAATTTTTAATCTGTAAGGAACATTCCATAATTCGAGATAACAACAAGTAAATAGAAACTTTTTTTTTTTTAAATGAATAGAGGATGGCTCAGTGACATCTTATATAGAAGTATTGATTTGCGAATTCGGAGCCTAAACTGATAATTTATTTATGCAGTTTATTGAGTTGTTTATGCTACATGAACAATCAGTTTTTTTATTAAAAAATTGTGTTAGCAGCACATCTATATAATAGTAGAAGTACAAAATGATGATAATAAAGTTATCGAATCAAATTATTTTAAAGTTAAAATTTGAATCCAATTATGAAATTAAAAGACGATTTAAAAAAATGATATGATAATAAAAGATAAAGAAGTAATATTTGTGTCAAAAGATAATATAGTGAACTATATCCGGAACATGAATAGGAACCGAGTAGAATTGGTATGTTTGTGAGATGTACTCCAAGAATATAGTCGTCAATCGGCAATTCATCGGTGGATCGAATGAAAATTCACAAAGAATGAAACTAGATTCTCCAATATATTATCCAATAATTGAGTCGTCAGCAACCGAGTCGACGGTGATCGAAGCCAGAAGAGAAGATGAGAGGACCGCGAAGAACCTCCACGCATTCGATAGGTGGCGGTAAAAAACATAGCTATTAGCAAAAAAAGTCATTCCACGTGTTTATTCATTAACATAAGAAGAGAGAACTTTCCTTCAAATTCTTTTGTTTTTTTTTTTGTCGATTCTTTATTTTTGTCAATACTTAGCAGATTTTTTAGGTTTAAGTGAAACGGCGATGATATGACTACCGCGTTGTAACTCCTAATATTATGATTATTACCATTCTTCGTGATTAATTCGATTTTTCTCTCCATTCAAATGTATCAAATATAAGTTAACAAGTCATTATATGTCATATTGATTGTCGGGACAGTAAGTCAAATTAGTCAAAATAATGGGTCATGGATATCATTATTCATACTATTTCCCTTTTAGTGTCATTGCTTTTGAGCACAATAAAACCAACAATTAAAAGGTCACATGTTTGTTTGACCCAAATATTACTCCATCACATATTTATGTATAATCTCCACGGAATAACAACAACAAACCTAATCACCATCATACTATTTCTATCATCACCCTCTTCACAATTTTGGTGAAAGCAAAGAACTAAGGACAATACAAAAGTCAATATCTTGGTGAAACTTTTTAAAATAGAGACACATTATTCCCTATTTCAGGGTCATGTGGATCAATTTTGGATTATAAAGTGAACATTTTAAAGATTTGATATGATTTAAATTATTAATTATTATCATGTTAACTTTTCTTTTAATTTTGATTTTCAAAATCATATATCAAAGTTTTATGATCTAGGATTTTATTTTGAATAGATAAGAATACTGACACACTCAATTTATTATCTTAAAATAATAATGGTGATTTATCCACAAGTCCTAGCTTAACTGGCAAAATATCGAAATTGTTAGGCCGGATGCCGTGATCGGAGTTCGAACCCCGATACTTCTACTTGTGTGTGTGAGTTTATAATAGCTTTGCCATTTCGTCTATCTAAAAAAAATGGTGATTTTGGTTGGGTAAATTAACGAATTTTCTACAGTTGTGGGTACTAATTTCCCTATGTTCCTGATAGCTTGGTATTATTGATAATTGATAATGAAGTGACACGGTATTTTGTTTTTTTGACAAAAGATGAGTCCTAGTAAAAAGTACTAATTACATATTTTAAATCATTATATTATAAAGTAATAGTTCTCCAAGGGAGGTTCTGTAAAGGGATGTGAGTTCTGTAAAGGTATCAAATAGGTTCAAGGTTAGATAAAAGTACTTCCACATCTTAATGTTATTTTTAGTAAATGTAGATTAAATATAAGGCCCGCCCGTTAAAGATTAAAAAAATAGTAATTTTGACATTCAATAATTTAGAGATTATTTTTCTAGAGATTTTATAAAAAAGTATATTCAATATTATGTTTATTTATCATAATAAAAAATAGCTCTTTACAAAATAATTTAATGTGTTTGGATACAACTGTATAAAATAGATTTTTGTTATAAAATTACCTCCATCTTTTGATACTTATTTTAGAAATTATTTTTTCAGGTAAAATCACTTTTTTGTTTTTGACATAGTAAATTCATCTTTTGACCGAGTAAAATATGGTCCATTTGTTTTTCTTTATCGTAATAAAAATAATTTAGTTTGTTTGGAAATAACTATATATGTACGAATTTTTCTTTCAAAATTACTTCAATCTTTTAACACTTATTTTCTTTCGCAACTAAAAGGAGTTTTTTGTTATACAAAGTAATGAGCAATTATTTTTGTATGGAAAACGACATAAAATGATAAAAAAAAATGTCAATGTGTCAGATTATTAAAATGGGGTATAATTATGTTTTTGTCTAATTATTAACATTCATAGTTAGAGAATAGTATTTAAATATTTTGAATATCAAATAAATAAATCAATTAATTTTCTCTCATTCTCATGAAATAAACATGATTTTTGGAGTGATGCATTTCAATAAAAAATATCACTGTTAACTACATGTACAAACCTTGCTCTAAAACTAAAAATAAACTCCATGTACGAAACACACCACCTCAAAGAAAAAATACATGTACGAACCACTGATATATCTTGAAAATAATAAATATATTTATCAGTGTTCAAGTATTAAATATGAATTTTAGAGTCATGCATTTCACAAACAAAACCATCGACTACATACATAAACCCTCGATATATTGCAAATAATACATATCTCTCCCATTCTTCATGTATTATATATGACTATTAGGTCATACATGTCTTGTCAAAAAATATTATATATGTTAAAATACAAGGTGATTGTAAATAACTACTATATTTTTGTTTATAGATACTCACATATTTTTTTTATAAACAAATTATAAATCACATCATGTATTTTCCGTTTATAACAAAAAAAAATCACATCATATGCTACTCTGAAATTAGACGAGAAACATTAACAACAATAATTACTTATTTACTTAATATATAAAAAATTAATGTATATTGTTTAATACTCTGTCTCAAAATAATTGTCTCTTTTGCAATTTTTCTTTGTCTCAAAATAATTATCACTTTCGAATATCAATGCAACATTTTTTTTCATCATTATACCCTTATTTATTGAATTTTATAACTAATCCACTAACTAAAATTAATAAGAGTATTTTAGTAAATGATACTAATTTTATCATTTTTTTAAGGATACCAATTTTACAATTGAAATTGACATAATTAATCATTTTCTTAAAAATTGTACACAAACTTTAAACGAATATTATTTTAAAACGGAGAGAATATTATTTTATATTTTATTCTTTGAGCGCAGATGCCTAAAATAAAATACATTTTACGAGTGCAAAATACCAAAAATTGTTATCTAACCATTAATATATATATATATATATATATATATATATATATATATATATATATATATATATATATATATATATATATATATATATATATATATATATATATATCTTTATGAAAAATATGATGCACCTCTAAATATTTATACATATATCATATGTATTTATAAATAAAAAAATCGATGTCGCTTGGCGGAATCATCTATCCCGACAATATTTAGGATCACCACTCTATACAAACTCAAAGTGAAAGATACAATGAAATACAACATAAAAATACATGAAGAGATATAAATTTAACATATATAACGATCATATATTTTTTGTTTAAAAAAACGATCATATATTTTTGTCAAAATATGATTAAAATATGCTATTTTAGTGGTGTAAAATATAATTCCTATTGTAGTTGTGGAACTTGTGGTGTTCCTAATTTAATGGGATTTAACTATTTTTATAAATTAGTAATTTAAATTCATATTGTTGTGGTTATTCCTATTTAACATAGGATTTGACATTTTTCTAATTTAAAAATTTAATTTATAAATTAAAAGGAATAATATTGTAAATATAATATTAATAATTTAAAGGAAGGATAAAATTAGAAGAGAGAAAAAAACTAAAAATATCAGTTTTTAAACAAAAACTAAGAGAAAATTCCCTATCATTTAACGATCTTTTTTTTGGGTGGATTCTAGGGTGAGAGGCCAATTAGGTCCCTCCGATGGACCACGAAAAAAACATCAATAGATTTGTTCAATCATATAGATTTGATTAAAATAAAAATAGACCATTTGAAACATTCCACATTCTATCTAGCCCTTACCCATCTCTCTTACCGTGTAACTGCCTTCTTTCAAATGGTATGATAAATTTTACCAAGTCCATCATCCATATCTTCTCCTTCGTCCAAACTACTTTTACTAAAGATGAAAAAACCGTATATGGTACACAGTTGTATCACACACCCGCAATCTCAAAGTTATAAGAATGGTGTTTCCATCGGTATATTTTCTTTTGTTTGTCATCCATTTATTGTAAGCTTGAAACTATTATTAATGGAATATCCATTTTTTCAGATAACCGAATTTTTTCCTTTAACATAATAACAATAATACGAATGTATAATTATTAAAGAAGGATCAAATTAAGATCCGTCCAAATTATATTGCTCTTCTCAATTCACCAATGGTTGATCAAATGAATTTACTCCATAACAATGACTTTGAAAAAACGAAAAGAAAAAGTAGTTTCTTCTTTTAAAAAAATTAAATCAAAGGAAAAATAAAGATTTCTGAAATTTCACCATTAAACATCAAATTTTTTAGTTTAGGGTTCATAATTTGATCTCATATTTTTATGGTTTGAGTGCATGATCATTGGAAGTAAAGATAGCATCTCATTTTGATAGAAGAATTATAGTATAACATAAATGAAAGCCATTTGATGATAATGTTGAATGTGAAAAGTAAGACATGTTCTCCTTTTAATTTGAATAAATTTGAACCATCTATTTAATTTATTGGTATTATTTTCGTGGTCCACAGATGAAGGACCTAATTGGACCCTCGCCCTAGAATCCACCCTTTTTTTGCTCTTGAAATCATATTTTTATATTTCTTTTAAATTTTAACGTGATATTTGTTTAAAAAATTTTAGAGGAGAGAAAGTAACCATCAAAAGATCAGGTTAATTTTGTAACAAAAAAAATCTCTTTTATCCAATTATATCCAAACATATCAAATAATTTATTTAAAAAAAATGATTTTTATTACAATAAACAAAAAAAATAGATTATGTTTTTTTTTTTTTATAAAGTCTCGAAATTATTGAATGTCAAAATAACTTTTTTTTAATCCATAAGAAACATGCCCGAAATTGAGTAAACTGTAAAAACGACAAGTAAATAGAAACAATTTTATTAGGCAAATGTCGGATGAATCAACGACACCCTAAGTAGATTAAAATAAAAATAATACAAAAAGTTGGGACATAATGTCTTACCCGATAGAAACAAAAAACAATCGGCCCAAATGGTTAATGCAAAGTTAGATAACAATCCCAATTCACAATCCAGAATTAAAGTCGACAAACCAGATTGTGTGTAAAATCAAGGAGCTAGTTGTACAGACTCGAAGCAGAATTGCAAGAAAAAAAAAAAGAAGAAAAAAGTATGTGGACATTAAACACTGAATCCAAAATTTTAGGAAGGCGAGGAATCCGACCAACATGGATACATGTCGAACCTGCCTATCTTAACAGCAAGGCACTGCAGCGGCACGCAGCCTATTTAGATCTTCAAACATCAAACGGACCACGAACCATAAATGATCACATATACTGAGGGTTCTCATATGCTTGTTGAGGTTGATTTTGATTTTGACACAATGTAAGTAGTTATTATTTATTAGTCGTTCACATAACTACATGCTTCTCAGATTAATTCATCCATTCTATGCAATTGCAGAAACCCTGCTCCGATCGATCCTGATCATTACGATTCACGTGATCATCGTGTTCGTCTCAAAGCTATTCGTAAGAGGAAACATCTTGGATGAACATCTTGGAGGATCCGACCATGCCGTGAACTGCATAGCTATGGTGAAGTATTTACCTATATTTTAATTTGGTAAAACATCTAACAAATATCAAATCATATCACCCTATAAGTGTGTTTTATTTGGTATCTCTTTGTAATAAATGTGTATACGTGAGATTTATTTAAAACTCTTTTTAGTTTACTGCCCTTGTTTTAGCTTTATTTCTTCAATTAGCATTTTCTTATAGTATGGGATGAGTTGACTTGAAAAATACTTGAATTGAATTCGATTAAACATGCAAATGAGTAAAGACAGTCCATTGGTATATTTCTTAATTTATTAAAAACTGATTAATGTTTACACTGATGCATGAACTAAGCCATCTCCAAATACTTTTACCAAAATTACAAAAAGATGCATGGACATTGTGGATGGTCTTAGGTTTATTTCTTCGATTAACATTTTCATTTATATAAATAATTGCTCTTTATACAGTAAGAGTATGAGACGAGTTGACTTAAAAAAAACTTGAATTCGATTAAACATGCAAATGAGTAAAGACAATCCATTGGTATATTTCTTAATTTATTAAAAACTGATTAATGTTTACACTGATGCATGAACTAAGCCATCTCCAAATACTTTTACCAAAATTACAAAGAGATGCATGGACATTGTGGATGGTCTTAGGTTTATTTCTTCGATTAACATTTTCATTTATATAAAGAATTGCTCTTTATACAGTAAGAGTATGGGACTAGTTGACTTAAAAAAAACTTGAATTTGATTAAACATGCAAATGAGTAAAGACAATCCATTGGTATATTTCTTAATTTATTAAAAAGTGATTATTGTTTACACTGATGCATGAACTAGGCCATCTCCAAATACATTTACCAAAATTACAATAAAGAAAGAGATGCATGGAAGATTCCTTATTGCTATGACAATGACTACAAATGAAAGGCAATTCCCAATATCTTTTACATGGGTTATCATCAGCAGGTAACCTATCCTGCAAAATTTTCCAAAAAAGCATATATTTAGAAGGAGGGATTGAATTTTGTCAGATAAGCTTAGCCTAGGATATATTCTAAGTAGGAGTGCAATGAAAAAAAATGTGCATTTTTAAAAGAGAGATTGCCATCAAGAGAGTCTTTCCAAGCAGATTTGTCATCTTTATGACTAAGAGGAATTGCGATCTTGTTAAGTATTGACTGCAAGGAAGGGTAAGCCAAAAGGATATCTTTAATCCAAAACACCATGCAAATGAAAGGGATGTTGAGAGAATGAATAAGAGCAAGGCACACCCAAATAGATAATCAACACTTTATCGTGTACTATTTAACATCCCTTATATATTAACGTCTATTATTATAAACTATAACTATTTTAAAATAAAAGCTAGAACTAATATATGATATCAGATAAAATCATTTTCTATGAAATATCGGGTTAAATATAAAAAGGAAGCATAATCTCATTGATTTTTTTTTAAGAATCTTAATCTCATTGATTGATTAGTTTTTTTGTCTATTTAAATATCTATCTTATTATATATTTAAATATATTAATATGAAACATACATTTAAATGAGCTAACATGTTCTGGTGAAGAGCTTCACTAAATGACGAAATGTCTAGGAGAATTTAAAATTGATTTTTAGGTGGAACACTTCCCAATCAGTATTTAACTTGAATTATTAAGATTCTCTTCTCCTTAAAACCAAAGGTTAACACACAAGGAAAGAAAAAAAAAAACTAACACGTCAAAAGATTTTTCAGTCAAATATAAAAACAAGTATTAACTAGGCTTAGAAATAAGTCTATATCAAGTAACATGTCTAAGCTATTGCTTGGTTCCATTTTTGGATGGGTCAAACATTAATTCTAGAAGTGTATAGTTGATATGACATTATTACAAAAATAAATAAATTGATATGTCATGGTATATATGGAGTATGATTGTTTTTATTTCCAAAATTGATTCTAATTTGAAACTAGAAATTATAACTTTAGCTTCAACTCAGTTTTAATCAAAATCAATTTTATAAAATAAATTTTTGTTAGAATCAAAGACACACTTAATCCTTGACCTTTTTGATAGTAAGTCTTGCAAAGTTTAGCTCGAGTTTTAGTAAGACTAAATTCATGGAATATTCAAAAAAATTGTGTTGGTCAAAACACGGGCCTTTATAATGTGGTAATTGCTCTTCTTCTATCTGTTTTTGCTTATTTCTATCAAATAACCGAGCATGAGTTAGCTTCCACAGTTGTATTTTTTCAATGTGATATAGGATAGGAATGAGCAAAAATAGATGGGAGAATAGCAAATCTCTTATAATGTTTAGGCAAGAAAGCCCATGAATAAAGCCCAAAAGCCCATAGAAATTCTGGTGGCAAACAACAGCGAAAGAATCGTTTGTATCGTTCTTCTTCTTCTCTGTTTCATCACTGCTTCTTTTCTTCATTCTTCCTTCCAATCTTCATTCCCAATTTGCTTCCATTATGTAAGTCTCTTTCCCCTAATCTCACTTGTCTTTCTTATTCAATTTTTACCTATCACCGTGATTCAGATCTGCGTTTTTTTTTTTTTTTTTGAATTTTTGAATTCTGAGATTTTTTTTGTATGTATTGATTTGCACTATATTATTCATTGATTTTTTAGGTTATGTGATTGATTCATTTCATTGCTTATGTCACCATTTTGATTTTTGTGTATTGTGTGTTATAGCATTGTTGAAACTGAAAATTCATAATCTTGTGTTTGTGATCATGTGAAATTAAAATTAGTTAATTTTATTTATCTATAACGATTATACCTTCAAATAGTTAATGTGTTAGTTAGGAATGTATAAATGTTATTTATCGAAGAGCTGCGCCTATAATCATGCACGTGATTAGTCCCTAACTTTGTAGGACGCTCTGAAATAGGTCTATGAGATTGTAAATATTTCGAAAAGGTCTCTGAGTCTTTTAAATTGTCAAGTTGGTCCTTATGTTTTAACCACTTACTATCAATTTAGTTCGAACATAGTCTCAGAAGGACTAATATGAGTAAATTTGATAGAGACAGACATTTTTTGAAATATTCATAATATCAGGGACCTGTTTGATAGCGCCCTACAAAGTCAGGGACGAATTTGGTGGGCGAGGAAATGTTTAAAATTTGGGATAAAGTAGCTGAATTATTTTTGAAATTAGATTGGAGCTTATTGGAATTTCAATATGGTTTACATGAAGAATATAGAAGCTAGTATAATAATAGGATCATTGTAATGAAGTAACAATGTGAGTTTGATGCATAATAATAGGCCTTGAGTTATAGAAATCATTATGAAGTTTGTTTTTTTATAGTAAAAATGTTTAGATGAGTTGGGACCTTCCCTGGGATCTTGACCGAGCCATAGAAAACTTCAAGCTCAAAGTTTTCAAAAATGTACTTACATATCACCCTCTAATGAGGTCCTCACATTGGCAATAAGATTCAAACTCAGGTTCTTGTGGGATATGAGTTGAATCCTTACCAATTGGGCCAACCTTTATTGTTATCGTTATAAATTTTTAATGATATCACTTGTTATTTGGACAGATAAAAGTATTTCTTAGTTGGTTAGGATACTATCAGAAACTTGATTAATTGGCATCATGTTTATATCATATTTTACATGTGTCTTGGAGTTTTATTTGTTGGTATGTGTTCTAAAGAGAACTAATATAAGCTCTGTCTTTGTGTGCAAACCTTTTTTGTATCATGTATGTCTCTTCTTTATTCTTGTTGTCAATATATTACACCAATACTTGGATTACATGCCTATATATCTCACCATAATCTGAAGTTTGAAATATGCCAGTATTTCTTCTGCCAATTTTCGTTTAAGGGTTCAATTTTCATATTTTTTTTTATCGCAGAAGCTGCCAATAATTTTTTTATTATAACTATTTGCCCTTATTTGATGGCGCTGTCCTTACTATTTTTTTTTTAATCGAATGTTGTCCTTACTATTGATTTTATGCTTATATATGGAATTTTATCATTGATACCTTGTTGGTTTATTCAGTTACTTATCTATAGTTTCTATTTATATGACCGGTTGCTAGTGTGGATTGAAATGGCTGGAGGTGTTTTTCAGCAGTTATTGAGGAGGAAACTCAAATCTCATTCTCCTGTAAGCACTAGATCCTCTCTTCGTGATAATTTTATTCTTTTGTGAATATTAGGACTATGCTTTTGGTCCTTCCAATTTTGGAATTAAAATGGAGACCCTTAGAATAAGAGTTAGGTATCGGCAACAATGATTTTATGCTTATCTGGAAGTTTTTTTTGCTATGCACTTTACTTTTTTTTTTTTAATTATTTATATTGCATCTTCTAGCAATAATGTTTTCTATTTCATCCAATATATCATTTCTTCTCTCTAGGAGTCACATATAGAATAGACTCCTCCACAGGCACAACGTTACTAATGAAAAATGTGGGTTCATGATGGCAAGCCCATAATACGCCATGTTCAGAACAATAAACAAGAAACTTGTTGCAAAATTAAATGGTGCTTTGTTCAAAAGTCCATTATGCCATACCACCATGGCTGCCATTTGACAAAACTGCTATAAGCCTATAGCATTATTATGCATTCAAAATACATTAAGAGTGCAAAGTGTGGTACTTTTATTGAACTTGATCTGTAAACTGATAAGAGTACATGTCATACAAAAATAAGGTTAACAGGATGTATAAGTGTTAATAAAATTTTACAATCAATAGTTATGTTTTACAGCATGGGGTGATGCTCCCTAGGATATAAAGTTCGTCCTGAAACACTTAGTCCTTATCCTCTCATTTCCAATTACTTACTTGAGAAATGCATGTACTCCTTTTGACAATAAACGAAACAAACACAATAGCAGCATTGAAATTGAAATAGCTGATCATAAATTTAACTTGAGTTTGAAACAAGAACTTGACATGACTCTATTTCAAATCGTTCAAAACACTCTATTTTGTAGACATCATCACTTCTTCATGATGGGTTGATGATGCTGGGATCACTACCGATGCTGTGTTTTTAAAAGAGGTAGTATTGTGTTAGGCAGTTAGCTTCCAGTTGAAACTTCATTGAATATTTGCCCTTATGGATCAATGATAATAGTGTTCTTAAAATGAGCAGTTTCTGAACAGTCTGCTGTAATTTTTCATGCCGTGTTTAGAATTCCCCTTAGCATTATTTGCTACATTCGAACATGTTTTACCATGTTTCATCAAAGTTTGGCTTGGTGTAGCTTTACTAGAAACCTTGTTGTACTTTTGCAATTTCTTATTGCTAATTATATGTCAAGGACGCCTTTGAATTTTAATTTTTCCAACTCACTATTAAAAAACTAGTTAATTCATTATATTAGGAGTTTATTTCATCCATATGTTGTTGCAAAAGTTTTTAAACTAGCGGTAAATCATAAGAAAGTGCATCATCACTGTAGCAATTAAGATTGATCTCTTGCATGGAAAATATTTAGTTTAGGTGGTGGCTTCCTACGTGTTTCACCACTACTGTAAAATTTCTTGCGTTATCGATAGATCAAATTAAAATCCCATGAAAAATTATAAATGCAATTCTCTGAATCCAAATCATGTTCAGTCTCCCGGTCATTTAGGGTAGAAAGAATTCTAAGTTTAGTTTGCCCATATCATAGCTTTAATTACTCCCTGATAGGACTCTTGAGAACTTGGCTCCAAGTCCAATTATTGGGAACTGTCTTCTATTACAGGCTTAGGGTTATTGTTTGATATAGGGTAAGACCATTATAAAGACTGTTATGGTGGAAATCATACATGTTCATTTCATAAAATTTCTGAGTTTATAACAATTTTCCTTCCCTGGAACAATCTAAATGTCTGTTGCTAATGTCTTCTGATATGCTTCCTGCAGAATCCTTCATCTATGTCATCGATAATCACGAAGATTGATGGTGCTGGTTCTACGAGCAACAGATCCTTTAGAGCCCTAGCATTAATTGGAGCCGGTGTCTCAGGTCTTTTGGGTTTTGCAACAACAGCATCAGCTGATGAAGCTGAGCATGGCCTGGCTGCTCCAAGCTATCCATGGCCTCACGAGGGAATCCTCAGTTCATACGATCATGCTTCGTAAGTTTGAGCTGGTTTTTCCCTATATTTTCATGTTTTTGGGTTCAGCGATATCATTTCTCAAGCTAGTCACTACATATACTAAAACTAGCCTCTTTTTCATTTTAAGGTGATTTGCAAATAGTTGTTAGTTATAGATACATTTTTAATTGGACTTCTTTCATTTATATTACTAAATGTCATTTTATCATAGAAGAACCATGATTTCTTTTTTCTAGACTGTAATTTTCTGAAAGGAATTGTCCTAAATTGTGCAATAGAAGTAGTTCCTCTTTATTTTAGGGCCTTTTTCTTGGCCAGGATTCATAACACGGTGAATCTGTATTATGCTCTTGACTATTTTTTTATGAGCAGGATTCGTCGTGGTCATCAAGTTTATACGCAAGTCTGTGCTTCCTGCCATTCCATGTCTTTGATATCATACCGTGATTTGGTTGGTGTTGCTTACACAGAAGCGGAGGTAAAGGCAATGGCTACTGAGATTGAGGTGGTTGATGGCCCTAATGATGAGGGTGAGATGTTTACACGACCCGGCAAACTCAGTGATCGCTTTCCTCAGCCATATTCAAATGAATCAGCTGCTAGATTTGCTAATGGAGGAGCCTATCCTCCAGATCTAAGTCTCATCACCAAAGTAATGTCGGCTGTCTGCTAGTAACTAAGATTTTCTGTTTTATGCATACCAGAAATATCTTTAACATGTATTTTCAGGCTCGTCACAATGGTCAGAACTACGTGTTTGCTCTTCTTACCGGTTATCGTGACCCCCCTGCTGGTGTTGTGGTAAATTCTCCTTACATTATTTTACAGCTAAACTCTCTACTTATTAAATTATTTGCAGATGTTGTTATATTTTGGGGTGCTTTGAAAGCATGGTCAACAAGTGTCAAATGAAGTTTTTCTTTTTCTAATTTTCTTGTACACCGATAAATTAAAATATGCATGCACGGTGAGATGGGGATAAGTATAGGCTAAACTATTAAGCGGGATGTTGAATCGATTGATCTGTTTATCGACATGATTCATAAATTGACTTTACGCCATTATTTAATTTTAGGTGTTCAGTAACAGGTAGTGCCCCTAAACCAGTGTGACAATACAATGCTGAATATTAGATATTTGTGTATGGTAATATTCTAAATTATAATGCAGATTAGAGAAGGACTGCACTATAATCCTTATTTTCCTGGTGGAGCCATTGCCATGCCTAAAATGCTTAATGACGGTGCTGTTGAATATGAAGATGGTACCCCTGCTACCGAAGCTCAGGTACTTTCATGTGCTGCAGAGGATTTAATTTAATAAATCTTTTCATAGTTGATAATAAACATCATTTTTATACTTTTATTTGTTGTCGCAGATGGGGAAAGATGTTGTGTCATTTTTGTCTTGGGCAGCAGAACCTGAGATGGAAGAGAGAAAACTGGTTTGTTTCCTTTATTTTCTTCTTCTATCAGATCAAATGAAAAAATGTATCTGATTTTCTTACACATTGCTACGACTTGCAGATGGGATTTAAATGGATATTTGTACTTTCATTGGCATTACTTCAAGCTGCATATTATCGTCGCCTTCGGTGGTCTGTTCTTAAGTCTCGCAAATTGGTTCTTGATGTTGTCAACTAACTGCTTTCAAGTTGCATTTATTATTTTTTGGAAAGAAGATAATTGTTACCAATAACTATGTCAAATCTCATCTCGTAAAATTCGTTGAGAGACTAGCCGGAAAGCATGCCCTATTTTTGTTCGAGGTATAGAAATAAAGGTGCTACCTATATTTGATATACGTTACTTCAATTTTTCTCATCCTAAGAGCTGTATGTTTTTTGCATTTAAGTTTTGAATCACTCTAGATGTTTAAGAGATAATTCCCTAAAAAAAAAATGTTTAAGAGATAATTTATCTGTAACCGATCAGAATTATTACATTTCAAAGTTTTCATTTTGAAAGTAAATTGTAAATGACTCCTTTGAAATTTAATTTCGTGTAAATTTTTCATAACAATAAAACATTGAGGACCCTCATGCCATTTCATTATTGAGACCCTCATTTTTTTTTTCTTTCTATTTTACTCCATAAGTTATCACATTATCTTCAATTTAGTCTCTTTCTAACCCTCCATATTATGAAGGAAAGAAATGAATAAATTATTCTCATTAATTGTGAATGAAGTATAGTTACATCTTATACAGGAGAGCTGAAAGAAAGACTACTACAAGTATCATACACTTACTGTATTCTAACATTCATACTAATACAGTAAGTTATAGAGATAACTTGGGGAGCAAGTTATCTCTATAACTAAGTTGTATCATCACTAATCTCTTCACTATGCAATACTCCATGTAACAATCATTATCAAACAATAAATGTCAAAGAACATTTTGCCATATTTTATGTAAATAAAGAAAATAAGTGGTCGAACTTCTGTGGAAATTTCGTACCAATTACATTGTAATTTCTTTTTGATTTTTTATATCAAAAAATAAGTTAGTTATATAATTAAGTGAATTACATTTTAAAAAAGATCAATAAATGTATTAAAAAGTTGTAGAAAGTTTTACAATTAAACAAATAAATGTTTTTTTTTTAAAATAAAAAATAAAAATAAAAAAAACATTTCCATGATGAGCAACATCCAATTTAATCTTTCTCAATTACTTTTTCTCCTTTTCCCTTTATGTGCTCTTCTCTACAGCCACACACCATTTCTCATTTGATTTCCTCCTCATCTCACAAACATCTCAACCTAATTTTTTAAATCAAGCATAGAGAAAATCACATCTTCAAACAAATTCACCATCTTCTTTTCTTGAATCATACTCCAAAAAATTGTTTCTTTTTTCCAGTACCATTACCCACCATAGCCTAGCCAAAATTTGTTCAATGTTGAACCCTGTTATTTGGCCACTACTTTCTCCTTCCTTTTCATTGATTGTTTTTATTGCATTAATTAGGTTTAGTCCACTCTTTACTTTTTATTATATATATTTTTCATTATGTACCTTTGCATTACTTATGTTTAGGTCGTATGTATATGATTTACATTTGGACAAATTTATCAAATGTTGAACCCTATCTTTTAGATATTCATTTATAATTTAATCCACTATTAATCTTGAACTCTATATTTTATATTCTTATTCCTAATTCTCATTGTTACTTTATTATGGTTTTGGATTTTTATATTGATTTTGACCATTGTGCTTACTTTCCTATGCCTTTCTTTCTTCTTTTTTTTGACAAAAACAAAGGATATTCATTCATTCATATTGATAGAATACATCAGAGACAATAACATGATCAATATCGCTAAAAACGTAAAAGGTGAATCTGCAAACAAACTCACAGCACCCAAGTTAATAACATTCCACGGCAAAATGCCTACAAATAATATGATAAAATCTAAATCATCAGAATATTCATGTTTCTGGATCTGCAACGTTGACGCCCAAATCATTGAATGAATTTGTGATTGTCTGAAGCTGATCTTTCAATACGAACCAAACAAACACCGCACAACAAAAGATGCGAAATCAAACAACGCCGCACAAGACGACGAAAAACACAACGTTGCACTAAGACGACGAAATCACGAAAAAACACAAAAGAAAAACTTGATGTTTGTGAAAATCACTTATTTAGATTGAAAGAAAGGAGAAAAAAAATATGCAGAGGGGTGATTCTAGGTCAAAAATTAAACCTAAAATCACCCCTCCTCGATATGTTAAAGAAGAAGAAAACTTAGAGAGAAGAAATAGTTTCTCTCACTAAAAAATAGTTCTAACTTAAAAATAAGTTAACTTTCCTATGCCTTTCTTGAAACTTTAATATTCGTTTTGAAATCAATAATATCACCACAAAAATCTTGCTATAAAATTATCAAATTAAAGCAAGAGTTTCTGGTAAAATGATGTTTGGAATATTTAACATGATTTTTCTTGATAAATCATCTCATGAAAGGCCACGGGCTAAATTTCTGCAATACTTGTTTTATGGTTTAGTTTTCAAGATATATTTGTGTGCATAGCCTTGTTTTTAAATTTGTCTCAAGTCTCAAAGATGTGTTGGACAGACCCGGATAAAAGCGGTCACGGTTATGACCGATTAAAAATTTGAAGATGATGTGGATTAGAATTTGTTAAAAATGATGTTTGGAATTGATGTTATTACGATAGACAACCCTAATTTTTTCTCCATATGTCAATTCACATCCCTCACAAACACAAAAAGGATTGTTCTCTTCTGGGGGTAATGGGAGCTTGCAGATTATCATAACATTTTAAATTTACTAGCTCTCGATATTCCCATTAAGGCTCATTCTATTTGCTGTTTTGTTGGAAGGTGGATCTATCATATTTATGTAGCAAACTTCAATTGACACCATAAGAGCATAGTTTTTTTTTTTTGTCCAAGTGTGTTACTCCGTCATTTCAAAATATATGTTCCAATCAACCATTGCATACATGTCAATATACAACTTTGATTATTAATATATTTAATTATATATAATAAAAAATTATAAAAATTTAATATTTTGAAAATATTAACAAATCAAATAACATCTTACATGTTAACATTTGTATTTATATATTAGTTAAAAAATATGGTCACGCCATGTGAATAGTGCATATTGTAAAATTGTGATTTGAAACGGATGGAGTATAAAATAGTTGGAACTGAAAATTCACAATCTCATCATGCTTCTGATGTGACTGAATTAAATTAATTTCGCAATTCCTTTTTATCTATTACAATTATATCTTCAAATAGTTACTGTGTTGGATGTAAATGATATGCTATTTATTGACGACGATGTATGGTTATGAATTATGCAATTTCACTCATGTTACTCCTATATTGATACTTTGTTGGATTTGGTGACTTATTCAGGTACTTATCTATAGTTGATTTTTATTCAGCAGTCATTGAGGAGGAAACTCCAATCTCATTCTCCTGTAAACTGTAAGTATTAACTCCTCTCTTTTTGATAACTTTGTTCTTTTGTAATATTTAGGTATTCGTAAAAAAATGATTTTGTTATAGTACAAATTTGAGGGAAAGGATAACATCTATGAACCATAGACATTCTTTGGACTAGACGTGTTTCCATGTCGGACATGTGTTGTATTTGACACTGACACATATAATTACACTGGATTATATGATTTTTTTTTAAATTATTAATAGAGTCGACGTGTCAATATCCGTGTTGTGTCTGTGTCCGTATTCATGCTTCATAGGATATCATTGGTTTGGTTTATCTGGAAGTTGTTATTGCTATGCATTTTAGCTTTTTTATATTGCATCTATGAGCAATATTGTTCTCTATTTCATCCAATTTATCATTTCTTCTCTCTAGGAGTCACATACATATACCATAGACTCCTCCATGTGCACAATGTTATTAGTGACAACTCTCTGACTCTAAATCATGCTAAATCTTCTATTACTGATATGCTTCATGCAGAATCCTTCATCTATGTCATCGATTATCATGAAGAATGACGGTGCTGGTTCCACGAGCAGCAGATCCTCAAGAGCCCTTGTATTAATTGGGTTTTTCTCCAAGCTATCAATGGCCTCGCGAGGGCATCCTGTGTTTCGTGGTAGTCATCCTCTGCTAACATTATCGGTTGGCACACAAACAAGTTACTTAGCTTGCAGTGCACGTCACCTTCTAGATAGCTTAATTACATTTGTAATTTCAGTTTCATTTAGCATACATGTAGTTAGTTATAACAGTTAAGGGTATATAAGCTCATCTCATGTACAATTTTGTTACAATGAATCATAACTGATTTTTCATCTTTGAGTTCATCTTCTTCTTCTTCTGCTTCTTTCTTTCATAGTTTAATTTTTCTCTGATATGTGTTACAAAGTGATCAATAATATTTATCGTGCATGTTTTATCTTAAAAGAATCCTGATTTTTTTTCTAGAATATGATTTTCTGAAAGGAATTGCTCAATAGAAGTATTTCCTCTTTCTTCTAAGGCCATTTTCTAGGCCATAATCCAGGATTCATCACACGATGAATTTGTATTTTGCTCTTACTGCTCTATGTCACCATCAAATATTCAAAGTTTCAAACTGAATTCCGTATAATTTTCTATATTAATATTAATAATGATTAAGTTAATAAATTTTACTACTTTTTAACGAGCAGTTTTCGTCGTGTTTATCAAGATTATACTCAAGTGTATGTGTTCTGTCATTCTATGTCTTTGATACCATACCGTGATTTGGATGCATTTCCCTAGACAGAAGAGGAGGTAAATTCAATGTCTTTGATATCATACCGTCGTGTTTACTAAGACAGAAGATGACGTAAATGCAATGTCTGAGATTGTGGTGGTTGACGGTCCTAATAACGAGGGTAAGATGTTTACACTCCCCGGTAAACTCAATGATCGCTTTCCTCAGCCGTATGTAAATGAGTCAGCAGCTAGATTTGCTAATGGAGGAGCCTTTCCTCCAGATCTTAGTCTTATCACCAACATGATTCATAATTTTCTTTGCATGTCATTTTCACATTAAGTTGTCGTTTCTAGGTGAAACATAAATCAAGACACAAAATTTAATGTCTGTTTGCACTTTTGTAACTCAAAAAAAAATACTCCCTCCGGTCCTATTTATAAGAGAATTTTGGGTCAACAAAAGTTGATGTATCTAGTTAAAAATTCAATCCAAATACATTCACTTTTGTTGACCTAAATTTCTCTTATAAATAGGACCGGAGGTAGTATAATTGATTTTGTCTCCATAATTAAAAAAAAATTGAAATTAAAAATTGGACTTTTTTATACCTAAACCTATTGTTCAACTCATTTTTACAATGATGTATCTTAACATAAACCGAATTAACTTTAACTCAATTTTACTAAGAATCAATTTTACAGAATCAATTCGATTAAAATCAATTTTTATAAATGTATCACCAAACACAAGTTCAATGATAAATGGTAATGTTCTTTCTTGACCAGGTACGTTTGTGTTAGTTAAAATAGTACCACATGCCAAAGGAAAAAGGAAAGAAAAAAAGAGGACAATGCACAACCAAACGGTTATTTATTTATTTCCATTTTCAAAATCATCCAATTTAATCTTCCTCATTCACTTTTTCTCTTTTTCCATTATTGTGCTCTTTCTACTCTGCAAAAATCACAACAAACAGCAAAAGCCTATGCCACCTTAAGCCACTTCTCATTTGGCTTCTTCCTCATCTCAGATAAAATTTAACCTAAAATTAAGTATAAATATGACCATAGTTTTATTATACCAAAATCACACAGTAGCATATAGATTGAGAGGAAACATGTAGAGAGAAAATAATTAGAGATGGAGAAAACTTCCACCTCTTCAAACAAATTCATCATCTACCTTTCTATAATCAAACTCCATATTATGTTACTCCATATTATAATCAAACTCCATATATATATATATATATATATATATCAATGACTTTATTTTTTTATATAATATATAAAGAAATTTGAGACCTTGGAGTGTGCACATCTCAATGTCTCTCATTCAATTCTCCTATGTGTCAATTTTGATAGACTAGTTTGACTTTTTCAAAAAACAAATATAAAGTTATATTTATTTGAGAAATGATATTTGAACAACCATTTTTTACAACTTTTGTGACAACTTTCTCTCATACTCACATTTTCTTTTTACTTTCTCTCTCTATTGCTTTGGTTTTTGTGTCACTACCTTATTTCCTTTCTAAAATTTTGGTTGTCACATATATGAATGTTCAAATAACACAACTCTATTTATTTTTATAATAATTTTATCAAAAATATTTATTATTATTATATATTGCTCCCATTGACCATTTTCACTCGATAACCATCTTCCATAAAACAAAATAAGATGGAAGCATCACCACCTAGGACATTCTCATTTCTTGGAAAAAAAATCCTCCAGTTTTTTCATAGCAACTCAAAGACATCAGAGGAGAAAAAAAACACAACTCTTGTTTTCTTCATCTTTTTTATCCACATCACTGTGTGTTCTTGCTTAATTTCTCTACGAAGATGAACACACATTGATATGTGATAAAGATGAGAGAACAATGATTGTGTTTTTCTTTTGTGTGTCAGCGTTAGTGTGAGAAAACTATAGGTTGTGGGAATATAATAGGCGATGAGGTCTTTTGTATTAAGTCAATTCTTTGTTTTATGGCAATCGGCCATCGAATGAGCACGGTTACAAAATAGATAATGGATTTAAGACTTACTTTTTCATTTTTTAATTATACTTTATTTAACTTGTTATATTTTCATTTTTATCCTTTTTATATTATTTAAATCATTAATTATTTAGATTTCATTGAAATAATTTATTTTGATCCTATTAACCAACAATATTTGATCATAATATATACAATTAAACACAGTAGAAAAGCATACAGATAGACGACACCTTAAGCACTAACATTTTTAAAAAGTAAATATTAATACAATTAATTTAATTGAAGGCTTAATTTGGAAATTTGGTCACTTAATTATTTTTATATATCATTTTGGTCCATAGTTTATAATATATTATTAATATATTGCTCCTTAGTGACCTGTTTCTCACCTGTTGTTTTCTCACACTAACTCAAAAGACAAAAGAGAAAAAGACAACTTTTCTTTTTCTCTCTTCCACATCGCATCTCTATGTGTTTGTGTTGAATTTTATTTTTGTTTTCCTAAGTGTTTTTTTTTTTTTTTTTAAGTTTGTTTTTGCATCTCGTTTGTAGTATCCTGATTTTTGTAGACACTAGTTTCTTTCATCTCGTTTGCTGAAGTTGTTTCTCCACATTTGCGTTATTCTAACTAGATTTTCATTTTAATTATAATATGTCTAAATATTAGACTTTTTGTTTTAATGTACATGAGAACTTTTTATGATGTGAAGAGCGGTTCTTCGAAATCCTAATTCTTCGTTATTATGAAAATAATATCTTGGAATATCGGAGGAATAGGCAAGGTTTGAAATCAGCTATCTTACATCGGCTTATGCTTAGGGTTAAATCCAACGTAACAAGCTTGATTGAAATGAAACAAAACAAGATTGTACCTGACGAAAAAGATCAAGGATGGTATTATCGGATGGTATTATCAGTTGGAATGTATTACTCTCACACCCTTTATGCATATGACATAATCTTGTTATGTAAGGGAAAGTTTGTTGGCTTAGAAGCTTTCAAAAACCTTTTCACCATATGGTATATCTTTTTTTTGAAGTAATATCTTGTAATAACGCAGAAGGATGATAGTGCACTATTATTCGAAGAAACAAAATAGTGGAGGCTTGTTTATGGAATCTAAATTCTTTCTCAAAAAATTAGAGGTTCAATTAACAAGAGTTTGATATATTCAAAGAGATAGTTAAATCTTGGTCATGTTTTTAACTTTGAATTAATCTAACCTATGTGAGCGACAGTCAATCAAACTTTTGTCTGTTGAACTCGTAGTTTTTGACAAATTATTTGTCGAAAAAATAGTCGAAGATCATTTTTCAAAGACCAATAGCCAAAATCTATGATATTGATTTTATTTATTGCACTACTTGTCTTTGTTTGTTTGTTTTCCTCTTGTCTTGTGCATATGCAGAACTTGCCACATTTGATTATACTAAGAGAGTATAATTACCTTTATTCAATCTTGATATTGGTTTTGATATTATTTGAATCTTTTGCATTTTGCAACTATAAGAAGGCTAGCGTTGAACTTGAGTAATGTTTGCAATATTCTTCGTTTCTCCATTTTAATTGAAATATATATGTTCCATTTGATTAATTTTTCTCAATGCAACCTCTTAGGGTCTTCTTTTATCTTAGTTTTGATCATCTTCTCCTCAACCTTTAGTCTGTATTATTTGTTGTTATCCATCCACTTAATCATTCTTGTTGTGAATTCGAACAGAGTCACACCAATACTTATGTGTTGAGCAAAATTGATGGTAACCAAAACCAAAAGAACGCAATAATAATCTCGAACAAAATAAACATCAATATGAAGGAAGAAAAAGGAAGAAAAACACAAAATGTTGTTTAAATTGACTTACTCTGGATGAAAAAGCAACTCTTAATTCATTCCACTAATCAAAAGAGTAACTTTACTCCATGTAACAATCATTCTCTAACAATCACATTGTAAATTCTTTTTTTTTTTGACTTTTCATATTAAAAATAAGTTAGTTATATCATTAACTGAAATATATTTTAAAAAAGATCAATAAATTTATTAAAAAGTTGTAGAGAGTTTTACAATCAAGAACAAATAACTGTTTCAGAATGGAGCTACTACATGCCAAATAGGACAGTAGGCACCAAACGGTTATTCATTTTCCATGATAAGCATTAAGCATCATCTAATAATAGCTCACAGATGGGAGCTATCAATGGTTATTTGCTATTTATAGCTCCAACGGTTATCCTGCAGAATCCAATTCATCTATGTCATCGATTATCACGAAGAATGATGGTACTGGTTCCACGAGCAGCAGATCCGTAAGAGCCCCTGCATTAATTGGAGCTGGTGTCTCAGGGTTTTTGTGTTTTGCAACAACAGCATCAGCTATCAATGGTCTCACGAGGGCATCCTTTGTTCATATATATGATCATGCTTCTTGAGTTTGACATGAATTTTCCCTATATTTTTAATTTATTGATCATTCTTTACTGAGTTTGAGCTGAGATTTCCCTGTATTTTCATATTTCTGGGTTCAAAGATATCATTTCCAAAGTTTGACCGGAGTCATGCATTCGCTTCCCATTCGTTAACAGAATCAAACAGCTGATGTTTTCACCAAGCAGCAAAACCAAGACAATTTCACGATTGCATTGTCAAGCTTGGGATGGAAGACATCTACCAACCTCCAGCTTGTGAGGGGGTAACAACAGTAAATAGATCAAAGATGAAGAAATAACAAAACTTGACGCACAAGTTACTTAGATATCAGTGCACGTCACCTTCTCGATAGCTTACATGTAGTTAGTTGTGACAGTGAAGTATGAGCTGGCATTATTGAATTGTATATAAGCTCTTCTCATGTACAATTTTGTTATAATGAATCATAAATAACTGATTTTTTTATCTCTCAGTTCATCTGCTGCTTCTTTCTTTCATGGTTTAATTTTTCTCTGATATGTGTTAAAGTGATCAATAATATTTATCATGCAATGTTTTATCTTAAAAGAATCCTAAGTTTTTACTAGAATGTTATTTTCTAAAAGGAATTGTTCTAAATTAATCAATAGAAGTATTTCCTCTTTCTTTTAAGGCCTTTTTCTTGGCCAGGAATCTGTATTTTGCTTTTACTGCTCTATGCCACCATTGCATATTCAAAGTTTCAAACTGAATTTTGTATAATTTCTATATGAATATTAATACTAATTAAGTTAATAAATTTTACTACTTTTTATCGAGAGCAGGATTCGTCGTGGTAACCAAGATTATACTCAAGTGTATGCGTTCTGTCATTCTATGCCTTTGATATCATACCGTGATTTGGATGTAGACACCAAACGGTTATTTATTTTCCATGATGAGCATCATCCAATTTAATCTTTCTCATTTACTTTTTTTCTTTTTCCCTTTATGTGCTCTTCTCTACAGCCACACGGCATTTCTCATTTGATTTCCTCCTCATCCCACAAACACCTCAACCTAATAGTTTTAGTATAAATAGGACTACAAAATCAATCATAGAAAAAATCACAGAGCAAAGTGTGAGAGAAAGGGAAATCAAATCTTCAAACAAATTCACCATCTTCTTTTATATTCTCATTTCTAATCCTGAACCATATCTTTTATATTCTCATTTCTAATTATCATTATTACTTTATAAATGTGGTTTTGGTTTTTCATATTAACTATGCATAATGTAAATTTCATACAACTTTGATCTGCACTTACATTTTGAGCACCATGTTTACTTTCCTATCCCTTGCTTGAAACATAATATTCCTTTTAAAGTTAATTATATCAATGTTAGTTGGGGAGAGTCTCATGGCTTAAGTAGCACATTGAACACTTTTATCTACTTATTTCGGGACTCCTAACAATCACTCATGCTATAAGTTATGAAGGTAAGAATTTATGTAGAATGATGTTCAAAATTGATGTTATTATAGTGGCAATCATATGTTTTCGCTATATATTTCGTCCAGATTTTAATGAAGAATCCGTCAGAACATTATGGAAACAGTGCGAGCTCACAAATTATTATCCCATTTTAAATTTGCGAGCTCTCAATATTTCCATTAAGGCTTTCCCGGATTGTTTTTTCCTGGATTTGGATTGACCATAGCGAATTTCAATTGACACTTTAATAACACAAATCAATATACAATCTCAGATACAAAGCAATTTAGACCTTAGTCAATGTCTTGATGCCTATAGAATCCTAAATGGGGTATCATGACAGATTCAACCATGCAACATGGTCAAACCGCAGTTGCATGAGTTGGCTTGTCACGACCATACCATCCCTGTTGACATTGTGTTTAACGTTAAAATTAGCTATATTATTAATCAAAACCTATGATATTGATTATAATTATTGCACTACTTGTCTTTGTTTGTTTGCCACTTGGCTTCTGTATGTGCAGAACTTGCAAGTCCTATGTTAGTATGAATTATTGGAAATCAGGTTGGATACTCAATGTATAGTAGTATGAATTGGACAGTTACGCGTTGAAAAGATAAGCTACATCTGATCATGCTAAAAGAGCATAATTATTTTTAGCCAGTCTTGATATATTGGTTTTGATATTATTTGAATCTTTTACATTTTGCAACTATAGGGAAGGCTAGGTGTTGAACATAAGTATGTGCCTTCCTTTGATAATGATAATTGCTTGCTTGAAATGATGAATTGAACTTGTTGAGTTAAGTATGCTAATTGAAGAATAAGATGAGTAATCCTTTCATTAGAGACAAAGCTGGAGTAGTGTCTACCGTAGAAAATATTGTAGATTCTTATTTGAGGTAGTTTTGACATGTATTGGTTAGACAATTTGAAGCATAAAAAAATGGAATATCAAGGAGAACATAACATGTTATATAATAGCTAAATTTTGAAGGAGACTATACATAATGATAGGCTAAACAAAGTGGGATGTGAATGTAAACAATCTGTTATTCGATATGATTCATAAAATGTTATAATGATACATCATTTAATTTTTGCAATCGACAACACCTAATGAGAATCTAATCTTTAATTTTTTTGGTCGATAAGACCTAATGAGAATCTACTAAAAATAGATTTAAACTCGTGTAATGTAACGCTTTTGTATTTATATTTCAAAAACCATAGTAATGGAGAAAATGTATAGAAGAGAAAACGAAGAGGATCTTAACCTAAATTCTCGTGACTAGAATGACACAAGGGTTTGACACTGTTAGCACTTTTTCCAACTGCACTTCAATTTCATTTGAAATGCTTAGTAATCACTTTGACTCGAATATATTTTTGTTACAACTTTGACTCGGATCTATTTCCAATTTTAATTTTGATATATTTTACTGTTTTTTCCTAGTTACATATTTGCAACTAAAAATCCATAATTTTGGTGTGTCGTGTGTTTGTTGAATCTCACAATTCTAGTCCTTTATACGAGTGTGACGAATTTTTGTTATTCTTTGCTGTGTCTGTTTGCATTCGCGACGAAGAGCTATATCCCAAGACTGTGTTACTGATTTAATTGCTTCTAGATTGAATATTATGTTGTGTTTTCAGCTCTTAATTGGAATTGATGTTGTCTACAACATTGTTTTCTGTTGTATTTGGGGTTTACCTTATTGTTTTTTGTATTGAGTGTTTATCTTAGGTTGTATTGAATTTATTTGGACTTGGAGTTGTATTTGGCATATCTTATGCCATTATTGTTCTGTTTTAATATACATTTTGTTTTTACAAACAAAAAAAAATTAGTGAATTAGACTCACTATCTTTATCTAAAGTGAATTCACTTATTGATGAGTTAAAATTGACTAGAGATATATAAAATTGATTTTGACAAGTAAATTTGAATTTGTCTTCAAAATGGATTTTAAATTGGAGTTATTTTTTATTTTAGAATTGAATTTTATACTTAAATTTATTGTTCAATTCATTTTTATATAAATATATTCTTTACATTTGAACTTCAAGCCACTTTTAAATCAATTTTTGTCAGAATTGTTTATAAACTTGAACTATAATTTGTACCTTTTGTGTCTAAACGTGATTTTTATACTAAAGTTTATTGTTCAACTCACTTTTAAATAAATATATACAAAATATTCAAATCAATTTTAATCAAAATCAAATATTATTTCATTGGCTATTATGTATGTGAGTAAATATGAGTTTGATGACTTTGTTCATATATCTTTTACTTTAAGCATTCACCAATCTCTTAAATACACTAAAGTCACCTACCTCCAAAGTCATTCAACTAAAATCCAAGTAAACATAGAAGGTGGCACATGGAAGAGAAAATAAAGCAAGAGACTTAAAAAAAAATATCATGATACTTTTTCTCTTTAGCATCATCCAATTTAATATTTCTTATTTACTTATTTTATTTACGTACTCCCATGTTTAGCATCATCCAATTTAATCTTTCTTATTTACTTTTTCTCTTTTTCCATTTTTGTGTTCCTCTCTAATATGTGGACTCACCCCTTTGCATTTTCTGCAGAATTTCATTTGGCTTCTTCCTCATCTCACAAACAACCTAATCTAATTTGAGTGAGTATAAATAGGACCAAAATATCATGATACTAAAATCACATAGTAACATATAGATAGAGAGGAAACATATGAAGAGAGTAAATAACTCTCACCTCGTCAAACAAAATCACCATCTTCCTTTCTTCAATTAAACTCCTCAATTTTTGTTTATTTCCTCTTTCTTTTTTTTCATTGATTGTTTTAAGTTTTAACTCTTGTATCACTTAGGTTAAGTCCACTCATGATTCCTTTTTATTATGTTTTTGATTAGGATTCGCGTGTGTGTATGATTTATACTTTGAACAACTTTTTTAAGGAGAAAACTTAGGTACAATTGCTTAGGTGCTTTTCGTATGGTTCTTAACTAAATTCACCGTGATTTCCTTAAATCCATAATTTTCTCAAAGTTTGTTATATCCAAAAAATATGTATTTTTAGTTAAGAACCATACGAAAAGCACCTAAGGAATTGTATCTAAATTTTCTCTTTTTTTAAATGCTGAACACTATTTTGATTCTCATTTCTAATTTGATGCATTTCTAATCTTGAACCCTAATTTTATTACATTAGAATAAAGATAAAGATATCTTTATTTTTTTTTTATAAAATATTAAGACATCTTGATTATTATTTGATAAAAAATATTTATTATTGTTATATGTTTTATTTTGTTTACTACTACTACTATACATATTATTCCTCGGTGACCATTTTCACTCCATGGCCAATTTCTACAAAAATAAATTGGACCTCACTAGTACATAATCGTTTTCTTGAACAAACCAAACAATTTTCTCACACTAACTCAAACATCAAAAAAGCAAAAAACATATCAAATTTGTGTTTCTTCTCATCTTGCTTTAGTTCTCTGGTGTGTTGTACTCTTTCTGTGTTTAGAATTACCGTTGGTTCTTTTTTTTCATTTATTTACTGTGGCCCCTTTGCAAGTTTTGTCTGATGTTGTTTAGTGACTTTGGTTTTTGCATATTGTCTGTAGTATCACTAATTTTTGTATAACACTAATTTTTTTCATCTCGGTTTTTGAAGGTGTTTCTCCACATTTATGTTCAAAATTAGATTTTCATTTTAACCATTTTTCTTACTATTAAATTTATGTTTTAACGTGTAAAGGACGATTTCTAATGTGAACAGTGGTTCTTTGAAATCATAGGGTTTAGTAATCATTTCTTTTAGGCTTAAATATGTATTACATCCTTGCAATTAGGGGTCGTTTAAAAATTGGTCCTTGTATTCACTAATCCTTGCAAATTACCCTTGCAAAGTTTAATCATTTAAAATTTGGTCCCTGAGCCCAGTTAATTATTGCCACGTCGCTGATTAGCTGATGTAACTTGCGAAAAGACCAAAATACCCCTGCTTTAATTTCTTCCTTTTCCCTTTCCTTTTCCCTCTCACGCACCTTCTTCCTTGGTTGAACTTCATCTTTTCTTCTTCTCCACACCTCACGCACCTTCCTCTTTCTCTTCCTCCTTCCTCAATTCTTCACTCCCTCTTCTCAATTCATCTTCCCCATTCAACCTGACACAACACAAACCAGAAACCAGCAGCAAAAGCAAAATGAAAATGCTACCTCAAGCTTCACTTTTGTATTATTACGACAAACACAAAAACTCAGTCAAAGTTTCGTTTAATCCAATTTCAAATGCAATTTCAAATTCAGTTTCAAGATCAAGGTCTTTGAGGAGTGAATTGAAGGTACCATAGTCTAGGGTTTTGAATGAATTACCAGCGGATTGGTTTTGAATGAATTGTGCTCCTGTTTTGAGTGAATTCTTCCTTGGTTTTGAATGAATTGTGCTCCTGTTTTGAGGTCAAATCTGAGTTTGGATTCAAGGGAGAAGAAAAAAAAAATCGAAGAAGGGAGAAGAAGAAAAGATGAATTCAATGAAGATGAAGAAGGATGAGGGTATTTTTGTCCATTCCCATGCCATTTTGTTAATTTGATGACGTGTCGGTCATTAAGTGGGTTAAGGGACGAAATTTTAAATGATTAAACAATGCAAGGGTAATTTGCAAGGATTAACGATTATAGGGACCAATTTTTAAACGACCCCTAATTGCAGGGAGGTAATACATATTTAAGCCTTTCTTTTATCATTATTATGAAGATAATTATTGGAATATCATAGAATGGGTATGGTTGAAAATTTGACTATCTTGCACCGGCTTATGCCTATGGTTGAGAATGATGTGTTGGGCTTGACCGAATCAGAACAAATAAGATTCTAACTAACCAAAATGTTCTAGGATGGTGTGGAAATGATGGCAATGTCAGTTGGATTAATCTCACTGGCACTATTATCTTCCCTCACCATCATTGAACATCTTCATCAGCCATAATCTTATTTCGTTTTGTTTCGGTAAAACCTAACACATCAAAGTTAACTTTAAGCATCAATTGATCTAGGAGTGTTTATTTTCCAACCTCACGTGTTCCTCTATATTCCAAGATGGTGTATATCTTGATAATAATGAAAGCAGAATTGAGGATTAAAACTATGATTTATAAGAATCATTCTTCAAATTAGAAAAGTAACTTACATATTAAAAAGAGAAATCTAATATTAATAGATATCATAACTAAAATGAAAATCTAATTGGGACAACATACATATGCGGAGAAAGAAACAACTTAAGTAAGGAGATAAAAAATAAGTATATACAAAATTATTGATACTACAAACAAGATGGAAAAATCAACTTCACCAAACAATATCAAACAAAGAAAACATGCTAGGGACACAATATCTAAGTTGATGTTCATGCTTGTATATGGGTAGTAACAGTTACTGAAGAACTTCATTATACTTTTTCAACAATTGCTCGCCATTACTAATTAGGATCATAGAACATGGATTTGAGCCAGGCTGAGCTTTGACTTTAGAAACTTTCTTCTTAAATAGAAGCTTATCTAGAAGTTTAGGATAGGTTCTTGGATTGGTATGACCAGTCTAGATTTATTTTTATTTTTTTTTATAAAGCTAGACAATGAAATAAATGAAATCAGGAGAGGCATGAACCATATACAAAATTAATCCATGGAAAATCTAGTAAAAGGCAGCCCTAGAGAATCCCTATAAAGGTAGGTGGCTACAAAGGGAGGGGGTGATCCCACCATTGTGAAGAGTACAAAGCAAGGCTTTGGCCATTTTTGGCCAAAGTATCAGCCACTAAGTTGACTTCTTTGAGCGCATGAGAAAAAGAGCAATTGATCTGCTTGCAGTAATGCATACAATTATGCCATCTAGCCTGCATCCTCCAAGGCACACCAACCTGTGTATTGAAAGCTTTGAGCACACTGAGAGAGTCAGTCTCAACGTAAATATGTTAAAGGTTCATGTTGGTTGCTTTCTCCAAGGCAAACAAACAGACACTAAATTTAGCTTCTGGGGGAGTTGCGTGCCAAATATTTTGAGCAATATAATATACTAAATATATATAGTTAGGTTCACATACCTTAATCATTTGGTCACGCAAATCTACAGCAGAGATGCCCAAGATTGAAGCATAATTTATATCACATACTGGAAACCTAGCATTATCAAACTTATGCAAAGCTTGCACCTCCATCTTGTATTATTTTTGAACAAGTAGAACATTTTATTTAGGTCATTAACAATGAATACAATTGTGGTGATTTCTTGATAGTTGCCTAATAAAGCTCCATAAATAAATACCTCGGAATGGCCTTATCATTTTTGTGGTTATCCATACATGTGTATTTTCCATTTTCCAAGTTGCAAACTTTGGTACAGTCTTTACATCCATCATACGTCTATCCATATCGGGTGGCATTCAATTTTTTATCTCTGCAATAGTGACATAGATGGTTTCGTGAAATAATAAACAAATTAAGAAATGATATGTTCAACAATAGTAGAAATTGAATGATATATAATGTATAAATTAAACAATGATGTATGAAATTAGTAACAACGATACATACATTCTGGATTTTATTTATTTCTGAAGAAAAAAACTCAGAAATGTAACTATGGACATGATATTAGGTGGTTGTGAAAATTGAGAACCTTGAGTAAATCAGGAAGCACTCTGAGTTGGAGCATCATTATCAATTGGAAGAACTTCAAACCTGCATTGATGGAACAAATGCGAATCAATGAAGAAAAAGATACAATAATTAATTTGTAATAAGTAAATATGAGTTACCTAGTTTTGAAGTCATTGACTTGAGGTAAATAAGGATTAAACAGAACTTGAATTCCATCCCAGGTATTTGTGAAACCAAGAGGATAATTGTCTAAGACACATTTAATAGTATATGAGTTTAAATGATAAATGATAAGAGAGAGATGCAAATTAATAATGATAAGCATATATATTGGTATAAATACATTGTGTTGCCTTAACCCTTGCTTATCTGATAACAATGTAGATATGGTCAATGTAGATATTGTCAGAAAGCATTTGAAAATTGCTTGGCACAATCGTTCCACATGCGTGAAGCAAATTGGAACTACAATAATTTTTTTTTTTGCAGATCCATGTTATAATAGTGAACTAACATTGATATATGAGTGATATAAACAGATACAAAGTTGATAATACTTAGTATCTTTTAGTAAAAATGTAATAGATTTGAGTTTGGGTCCACTCATGTTTACATTGGTAACTTTCTCAAAGGATTCAATAGAATTTAAAGAAAATAAGAATAACGGAGAACCTAAATAGTTTGTAAGAAATAAAGAAAGAAGGTGTTATAGGAAATACCTACCCACTAACAAATATGTTATGTATTCCCCATCAAGCATTTCCCCAAAGGAATTGATGGGAAATCTTGTTTAGCGATGATTGCGACACCTGTGGCAATGAGTTTGTATGGATGCATAGAAGCTTTGACCACAATGTCATTGTTGTTGACCATAATGCGGAATTTCATAGGTTCCATTATAATGCGGAATTTCTTTAAACTCGGAAAAGGAATTCTCTAGGGACAATAAGCTTAATCTTATCACCCTGCATATTAAAGAAACACTTTAGTTGGGTGAAATAATTGGACTTCATTGAAATCAAAGGTGAAGTAAATAGTATACATGTGCATCCATAATGACCATTTCAAAATATTCTTGCTTTCATTTGTTGATAACAGCCAAATATCAACAATCCTAACAGACAATGTCCATACATCCTTGGAATCACCAATGTCTTTGATCTCATCAAAAGGACGAGAATTTACTACACGGTCTTCCATCTTATGCATAGAAATGCAATGATATGTTTAAGAATAATGTTTAGGATATAAATGCAAGATGAAAGTTTTAGATGAAACTTCTTAAATGAAGTCTAATGGAAATGCTTTTAAAAAACGTACTTTACGTAGAAGATGTATCCGATGAAGTTTCATTAGACTTCATTTTAATCTCAAATCTATATGTTTTTTTAAAGTATTTTCATGAAACATTTAAAAACATGGAGATGTGAATCTTTGTGAACACATAAAAAAAATAAACCATAAAGGCGATGTTGCTATAAAAACTGGTGAAGTTCATAAAAAGTTTAACACATGGTGACTTTCATAAAAACATGATATTCAACTCACCTTTTAAAACATAACGATTTTGAAAGAAAAAAAAACGATTTTTAAACATGTACTTAGAATCAACGATTTTATAAACCTAACAACCAAAAATGAACGATTTAGAGGTCTTCACTTGAAGGATATAAAATAAACATAGAACAACAATTTTCAGCATAAACAAAAAAAAAAAACAATGATTTTAAAAACATGCATTTGAAATATAGAGTTCTTCAGTGTAAAGATATAAAAAAAAAAAAAAAAAAAAAAACACCATGCAAGCAAAATACAATGGAATCGGAAAAAAAAATCAAAGCATATACCATGCATTGAGTTGGATGTTTGAGTTTTAAAACCTGGAATCAATCTCCCAACAAGGCAATTTGGTTGAAGCTTCATGGAACCGATGAAGTAGGTACGTAGATTGGGAAGGAGAAAGTGTTTTTGGTAAAGTATGAGTACGTGTGTATGTTGGGAAGGAGATGTTGGTTTTAGCAACCCAAGTAAACGCTTGCATGCCAAGGTAGGGGTGGATAATAGGCTGCATTGCTATGCGTTTCCTCAAAATCAGTGTTTTAGTTTTAAAAAAGACGATACTAACTCATGTACAATGCCTACGATTAGTTGGAATAGCAAGCTTAAAATTAGAAAAATGTCGAAAGTTGAAATGGATGAATCATAAGTGATAATAGGCAGCTAAAATTCTCGAAATAACCCCAGAAAACAGTTAAATAAAAATGGAAATAGAGGGTTAGTGAAGTATTTTTGGTAGCCATTTGATTTTATAGATATATATTTGATTCACCATTTTTCAGATCTAAATTTTTCATTTCTCATAATTGTTTATCTATTTTCAATTTCAATATTGAATTATAATTTATTGTTTTTGTACTCGTCACAAAACTAAACTCGCCCTCTTTATCTATTGATTTTTTACCTTCATACAAATAGAGGTTTAATGTATGTTTGATTCACTTTTGCATATGTTAAAAGTGATTATTGTGATGAAAATTGATTTTGTCACAATAATTGATTAGAACTTGAAATTAAATTTATTGTTCAACTCACCCATGCACAACATATTCTAATATAAACCACTTTAACTTTAACTCAATTTTAGCAAGAACCCGTTTTAAAAATTCATTCAATTAAAATCAATTTTATAAACGTGACACCAAACACTAGTTCAATGGAAAATGGTAATGTTCTTTCTTGACAAGGTAGTTTGTGTTAGTCGATATAGATTGTAGCACATGCCAAAGGAAAAAAAGAAAAAGAAAATAAAGAGGACAATACACAACCAAACAGTTATTTATTTATTTCCATTTTCAAAATCATCCAATTTAATCTTTCTCATTCACTTTTTCTCTTTTTCCATTATTGTGCTCTCTCTACTCTGCAAAAATATCAACAAACACCACGAGCCTATGTCACCTTAAGCCATTTCTCATTTGGCTTTTTCTTCATCTCACATAGAATTTAACCTAAAATTGAGTGTAAATATGACCATAATTTCATTATACCAAAATCACATAGTAGCATATAGATTGAGAGGAAACAAGCAGAGAAAATAATTAGAGATGGAGAAAACTGTCACCTCTTCAAACAAATTCACCATCTTCCTTTCTATAATCAAATTCCACATTATGTTACATTCATTATTATCTTAGGTTTATTCCATTCTTCCCTTATTATTATCTTTTTTATTATGTTATGTTACCTTTACATTTTTGCATTACTTTTTTTTTTCTTTTAAAGAATGATCAATGTTTGAAATATTTAACATGATAAATCATCTCATAAAACACTACAATTTGAAATTCAAATTTTCCTATGTTCCTTTTCGGGCAATGCTCATTTAATTTATGGCCAAGTACTTTTCACTATATATTGAAAATTGTTGCTCCCAGATGAAAATTTGCTAAAAAATTTCATCAAAATGACTTAAATAACCATAAGAATAGTTAACTATTGTTCGCTCTTTTCGCGGCGGCAGTTAACTGTTGTTCCAAATATACATATATAAAAATAAAAAAAATCCAACGACACTTACTTTTATATATATATATATATATATATATATATATATATATATATATATATATATATATGAATATTTGGAACGGTTAACTACTATTAGAGTTATTTAAGTCATTTCCATGTGTTTTCTTAGCAAATTTTGATGCGAGAACAACAATTTTCATATATATTTGTGTACTTGGGACTCATTTTTATTTAAATTTGCTTGAAGATGTGTTGGACCAACCTTGAAAATGAGTATGATTGTGTAGTAATTTTGAGAAGTTAGACGTTCTTTGTTACGTGACAAGTTATTTTTCTTTAATTAACAAAAGTCTCTTGTTCTAAAAGATGCACCTATTAGGAAGAAAAAATAACCGATAGAATTTAAAATGGATTAATATGATTTCAACTATTTAAATTAAAGTTTCTTAAAAAAAAGCTATTTAAATTAAATTAACTACATTAATCCCATGAAAAAGTAACTACATTAATATTTACTATTTCAAAAGATGAAATAGAAGACCGCTATGATTGATGATCTTCTTTATGAGAAAAGATCAAAGGATTATAATTAACAAAATTAATAAGTTCTATGGTGAACATATACAATGTTCGTCTACCATATATATTTGGGATTAAAATTTATAAAAAAGGGATTAAATCAACTCGCAGAAAACATATTTAAAGGACCAAAGTGACGTTTTAGAAGTTATGGGTTTAAAAAGAAACACATAAATTAATTAAGGATCAAGTGTCCAATCAAACCTTAATTTAAATAGTTGAAATCACGTTAACCCATTTTAAATTTTGTTGGTACATCCTTTCGAACAAGAGACAACATTTTTATTAATTAAAGAGAAATAACTAGATGCGTAACAAATACTGTTTAATTCCTCTAAATGACACCGGGTTAATCGTGCTTTACCCCCTTGTAATATATGGTATTTTCGGGTTTGACCCCTGTAAAAATTTTGTTTTGGTTTTTGTCCTTGTAAAATTATTTTTTTCTAAAATACCCTCTAATAGGCCATTTTTAGATTTTTTTTCCATAAATTTTGGTTTTTGAATGGCCTATTAGAGGGGTATTCTGGAAAAAAATAATTTTACAAGGACAAAAACCAAAATAAATTTTTTACAATGATCAAACCCCGAAATAACATATATTACAAGGGGTAAAGTACGATTAACCCAATGGTATCCCAACCGTATTTGTCCCGAAGGTTGGTCCCTCCGCATCTTGAGGCCTAAGGAAAACTAAAAAACAAATAAGGCATAGTTAGCTACTTGTAAACAAATTAATAGTTGAAATTGCATTAACCCATCGGTATTTGTTATTTCATGCTATTTATAATATTTTTTTTGGAAAAACTAATAAGTGCTCTCAAGACACTTCTTAAGAAGTCTAAATAAGAAATTTTGTCTTGAAAATGGTGCATTAAATGCATTGAAACTTTAAAAAGTAATTTTTTCTCATAAAATTTACTAATTATTTCTATTTTTAAATCCTTAACATGTGTCCTTAGGACACCTGTTAACAAGACCCTATTTTTGTTATGTTAATCCACCGGTTTTTAATAAAAAGGATTTTAGAAATTCTAAATTTGACCTAGAGATGAGTAAAGTTCGACAAAAAAAAAATTCTTCACACAAATCTAATTTGAGTTCTTCTAAACGATTCATGATTTAATAGATTGATAGGGATTGTGTAAAGAGTTCTTCTAAACGATTCGTGATTTAATAGATTGATTGGGGTTGTGTAAAGTAAATTAGTGTTTGGGCTTTCACTTCATCTTCACGAATAAGACCAAAAAGCCCATAATCGATTCTAGTGGCTACAACGCTAGAAGCGTTAAGCCTTTTTCGTTCCCAAACACCTCCCAAGTCCCAATTGACTCTTCTTCAATCACCAACTTCTCTCTTTCTCTCTGCAGTTTCTCTCTCCGATTCGATCCTCTTCCCAATCGCGCTTCCATTTCGTAAGCCTCTCTCTCTCTCTCTCTCTCTCTCTCTCTAGCTATCACTTTGATTTGGATCTATTCACTACTTTTTAGCTTTAAGTTTTTCATTTCTCATACTCATATATCGATTTCCAATTTTGATTTCGGATTATTTCAATTTTTTGCCCTAATTTTGCTTAGTTTCGCATTTGCTACTAAAAATCATCACTTTGGTACTAACTACTGAATTCAAATCGTTATTTTCATATATAGTGATTTTATTTAGCGTTTTATTAGTTGTAATTTTATTCATTGACGAGATAGATTCGTGAGTAAATTAGTGTATTTGCTAAGGTAGTTTATGAATGATGTGAATCTTTGATTTTTTTTGTCTTTTTTGTTTTTTTTTGTATTGGGAATATATTGTTTGAGATTTGGAGTGAAATTTAGTGATAATACTGAGTGAATGATTTTTATTTCGGATTTAGGATGCGTGTTGATTTAAATTATTTAGTTTATATCTAGAGTAATGTAAGTCCTAGCTCAACCCGCAAATGCCGATATTGTTAGGCTGATGGACATCTTCACCTGGGTTTGAATTCGGGATCTCACAGTTATGCGTGAGTTTCAGGTGGTGATTGCCTACAGTGAAAGACAAAAAAAAATGAGATATGTAATGAATGAAGTAATAGTTTGGCTAAAATATGTTTTATTATGTCACTTATTTTTTAGTTTAAGTTTGGTATGTATGTAACTTTTAAAAGTTTTAATCGGGTCTCTTATAGCTAGTTTTGGTTTTAATATGGTCCTTTTTGTTTACATTGTGTTAGAAAGGGACCAAATTGGTAAACTTTCACGAAATAAGGGATCATTTTGAAACAAAAAATATAAGATAAGGGATTAATTGAAACTTTTAAAGTTAAGGGACCAAACTGAATATAAATAGTTAGACAATGGTCCATTGAAACTTCTAAAAGTCAAGGAACCGAACTGAAACTAAAAAGCAAGGGACATATTATGTATTTTAGTCTAATAGTTTGATGCACTCTTTCCATTTGCCGTGCTTGAGGCACCAGAAGCTCTTGAACGAGAGGTCTCGAAGTTTAAGTTTCAAATGATTTCAACTGTTTTATGAGCTGATAAAAGACATCTTTTAATGTGTTGGGGTACCATTGATGTTTTTGTTGTACAAAGAACATAAGAGTGAAATTTCTTCAGTTTTCATGATGTCTCATGTTATAAGATTATGTGGCATGTGTTGTTTGTCTTTATGTGTGTATGTCCTTTTGTATTGCCTGTCTTTTCCACATTCTTCTTGTCAAGATTTGTGACTCCATGAATTGGACAGGCTATACACCTTTCTTTCGAGTGTTTAACATGGTTTTTCTTGATTGATCATCCCATGATATGAAATTTGAATTACGCTATGTTTGTTCCAGTAATTTTCATTTTAGTGTTCATTTTTCACGGTTCTTCATTGTAGATACAGTTAATAATTTTTTCCATCACTACATAAACTCATTTTGTGATGCTGTCTTTATCATGTCCTTGTGCGTTATTTCTTGATCTTTGTCATTGAAATTGTGTCAGATGTATTTTTGTACTTATCCTTAGTCTTTTTTGTATGAACGATCCACAGTCTGAACAGAGATGGCTGGAGGTGTTTTTCAACAATTATTGAGGAGGAAACTCCAATCTCATTCTCTGGTAAGAACTTGATCCTCTATTCATAATACTTTTATACTTGTGAGAGTATTGATGTTTCTGACCTTATCTTATGGGATTTAAAATTAAGACCCTTAGGCTAGACTTTGAGGGATGGGGGATAATGGTTTTGTTATACATATGCGAGGGAAATCAGAAGTTGTCTTTTCTGGAAGATATTTCATGTAGACGTTCTTTAATGATTCTGTTGGATTACTGTCACAATACTTTGGAAAATGATATGCTATATCGTCAAATCATTACAGCTAAATTTTGCAAAAGAGTTTCCAGGTTCCCCTCATTTAGCAGTCATAGATATAATAGACTCCCTTGCATTAATAATTTATTACTGTGCATTGAAAAGTATTTAAACACCCAATAGTTTAGTTGACACTAATATGTTTGTAGTTGAGAGAAATCTTAATAAGCATTTGATGATGTATAATAAAAGATAAATTTGAAAATGAAAGGAAAAACTCAAGCAAATGCTAAAAAGTGATATGCAGTACCAACTATGATCAAGCTTATTTCCGTTAGGCGGAGTTGGTGGACTAAACAAGTCATTTGATGCCATTAGCCATTAGGTTCTATCATTTAATGGGATCGGTTCTATGAGAAAAACCTAATTGTTGTTTTGTTTTCTATCTGTCCTTCAAATCATGCAATATATTTATGTATATACATATACATCCCAGTCCAAACAATCCACATCACCTGATGCTGTAGCAATACGTTATGATATGCATCTCTACAATCCTATCATGACCACAATTGAAATTTTAATAGCTTGCACTTTACCATAGTTTAGTAGTTTTGGCTTATGAGCTCAGTCCATTTGTAGCTTGCACAGTTTTGTATGCTTTCTTTATTCTTCTAAATAGACATTGAATTGTTTTTCCTTCACTAATCTAGCATTTTATGTCATTGAACAATTACTGTGTTGAATGATTTGTTATCTCCAGCAACAGTATGTCTACTTTATTCTTGTAAATAGGTATAATATATGTTTTTCCGCTACTAATCTAGCATCTTCTTAGACCTCATGATCTTATTCAACTACTTAGTATGGTGAACTGTACCTTTCACCCATAATTACATATAAAATTAGGTAATTGTTTTTTGATGAATTGCTTTACTGCTGTCCAATCTTCGTCAATCCTCTCTGACTGAAAAAAAAAATAGGTAATTGGGAGTTGGATTTTGGAGGGGAATGCTTTGGAAGGCTAAGTCTATATTTCAATATATATTTGATATTTTAAAAAAATTAAAAGAACAACATGATATTATATTCTCTTGTATCATGTTCTTGTAATATTTTTTTATTTTTTTTTTTAAATATCAAATATATATCAAATATAGACTTAGCCTTCCAACTAGCAAACACACATTTAGAGTTTAAATTTCTTCTATATATTACCGTGAAAGTGTTAATACTATAAATAGGAATCGGTGTGATCACTGTAGTAGTCAAGCTTTTTCTATTGTTGTAAATTCTATTGACTGTTCAGGTGGCAGCATGTTTCACTCAGACTATAGAAACTTTTCAGAGTAATCATTGTATCCAAGTTTCCCACTTCAATCATTATTTATGTTAACTTTAGATGGATCTATTCATATTCTAGATTTAGCTCTTGCCTCTTAGTACTACAACCGAGTTCTTGGCTCCAATTCTGGTTACTGCGTGCCATCTTTCATTATAAGCTTATAGTCATTGATTGTCATATTGGAACGATTATTTTGGATTGTTATGGTGGAAATACATAATTGTTCGTGTCATAGATTTTGATGATTTTATAACTATAACGATGTGTCCCTCGGAAGATCCTGATCATGTCTTTTTCTAATCACTGCTGTATAATTGTTGCAGAGCCCTTCTGTATCATCCATTGTCTCAAAGAAAGACGGTTCTGGCTCTACTGGCAGCAGTTCCTTAAGAGCCCTTGCTTTAATTGGAGCTGGTGTCTCAGGTCTTTTGGGTTTTGCAACAACAGCATCAGCTGATGAAGCTGAGCATGGCCTCGCATCTCCACACTATCCATGGCCTCACGAGGGCATCCTCAGTTCATATGATCACGCTTCGTAAGTTTGACCTGAGTTTTTCCTTCGTTTTTTTTAGACAATTCCTTTTATTTTGCTTAAACGTACATACACTCAAAGTAGTCCTTGCATTTGTGATCATAAGTGGTTGTCAAAGTCAACTATAGGTACATGTTTAATTTACTATTTCTTTATCACATGGCCCTAGTTTTAATTTTTTTTAGCCTTGGAGAATCTAGTCTTCCTATTTTGCTTTCTTGATTTTGAGGTGACATGATCTAACGTGGTTAAAATCTTGGTTCTGTTATACTGATGACTGACGAGTAGTATTTACCATGTATTGCGATAATTGCTAGAATGTAATCTCTGAAAGAAATAGTTGCATTTATAGATCCTGTGATAGGACTCATCCTATTTTAAGGCTTTCTTCTGGGTCAGGATTTATAATATTGAGAATTTCTTGTTTGCTCTACACCTCGGATAGGAGCCTGAATGAGAAGGTGGGCTCAAAGCGACAGTTAGCACATCAGTTGTATAGGTTCATGGTGTGGAGGGTTTAATTTAAGAGAAATAGAGAAAGTGGGAAATGAGCTGTGCAAGGAATTTGTGTTATTGTTGAGTGGAGAGAGAAAGTTATCAAGAGGGATCATGCAGTTTGTTAGGGGCATATAACATTGGTTCCTTGAAGGAGCTTAGCTCTATGCACAATAGGATCTTCATTCTATTGTACTTTCCTTTTATTTCTAGAAATAATACTCTATTTTCCTTTATTGCTTTGTTTTCTTCTATATGATGTTTATATAATCTGGGTTTGCATCAAACCTCCATCATATATTTAATCTGAACTTCACGTGAACATTAGTTTAACTAAGATTAAGATCTTGATGTATTTAGCTGATTGTGTATGAGCAGGATTCGTCGTGGTCATCAAGTTTATACACAAGTCTGTGCTTCCTGTCATTCCATGTCTTTGATATCATACCGTGATTTGGTTGGTGTTGCTTACACAGAAGAAGAGGTAAAGGCTATGGCTGCTGAGATTGAGGTGGAAGATGGCCCTAATGATGAGGGTGAGATGTTTACACGCCCTGGTAAACTCAGTGATCGCTTTCCTCAGCCATATGCAAATGAATCAGCTGCTAGGTTTGCTAATGGAGGAGCCTATCCTCCAGATCTAAGTCTTATTACCAAAGTAATGTCAATTTCCCGCCAGTAATTTCCTTAGGTTTTATATTGTATATATTAAAAATATACCTTTGCCCTTTGTGTTTACAGGCTCGTCACAATGGTCAGAACTATGTGTTTGCTCTCCTAACCGGTTATCGTGACCCCCCTGCTGGTGTTTCGGTAGATTCTTCTTCTTCATACCTTTTTTTTAAAGACTAGATGTAGTCATTATAGTAACTTGCATTCTTCAGAAGTTGTCACGTGGAAATTGCTTGACCACCTTATGGGTGGTGGTTTAGAACCAAAAAGTTGTGCTGTTAAATGTTGTGTGGCTTTGAAATCTAATACTAGCACATCAGTGGTTGACAATTTTTTTCCCTTTCCCTGCATACCAATGTGTAAAATGTTGATGCCTGATGTGTTGTGCGTAATAGCCTTTTGATACCATTGATGATTTTCTTGCAATATAATTTTTCTACGTAATTCGATTTATGAAATTACGTTTCAATATAATACTTTCATGTGGATTTCTTGGTGAAACAGTATTCCAGCACACAATATTAATGTTTCTTTGCACTCATATCATATATGCAACTTAAGTTGTAAATCATGCACATATATGGATATTGACGATAAATGATGAACTTCCTTATACTTCCTCAACTTTGTATTCTTGTCAAGTCTCAGTATTCGGTACAAGTTCATAGCTATTCTGTCCTTGTATCCGTGTGACAATACTGTTCTTGAACTTTTGTTTATGGATATCTTCTTAATAATAATGTAGATCAGAGAAGGATTGCATTACAATCCTTACTTCCCTGGTGGAGCCATTGCCATGCCTAAGATGCTTAATGATGGCGCTGTTGAATATGAAGATGGTACCCCTGCTACCGAAGCTCAGGTACTTTTATGTGTTGCGGAGGATTTCATTTAATAAATCTTATCATAGTTGATAATTATCTATCAACTTAGGAAGAATGAAACACCATTTTTAACTTTTATCCGTTGTTGCAGATGGGGAAAGATGTTGTGTCATTTTTGTCTTGGGCAGCGGAACCTGAGATGGAAGAGAGAAAACTGGTTAGTTTCCTTTATTTTCTTATTCTATCATCAAATGAAATAAACGTATCTGATTTTCTTACACATTGCTACTACTTGCAGATGGGATTCAAATGGATATTTGTACTTTCATTGGCATTACTTCAAGCCGCATACTATCGTCGTCTTCGGTGGTCTGTTCTTAAGTCTCGCAAGTTGGTTCTTGATGTTGTCAACTAGCTGCCTTCAAGCTTTGTTTTTTATTTATAAAAAGATTACTGTTGGCAATAATTTTGCCAAATTCTCGTCATGCCAAATTCGTTGGAGTTACAGAAGCATGTTCTGTTTTTGTTTGAAGTAGAAATAAAGCTGTTCCATATATGTGAGATGCATTTTACTGTCTCTCCCTCTTCTCAAACATGTGTATTTTGTTACCTTCTTCAGGACCTACATACACTTATATAATCTCGAATTTTAGATATTTGTTAAGTGATTGGGTTTATTTTTGGTTATCTTAAGTAAAAAAAAAGGGAAAAGGGAGTGTCAGAATGTTCTTGTTGGAAACTGGAAACAAGATTCTCTTCCAATTCATTTTTATTATGTTGTGATGCTCAGTACTGATAAACTATTCAGTATATTTTGCTCAAAGTTTTAAGCAGATAAATTCATCTGTTTATATATGAAACTGTTATTGGCTAATGAAGACCCTAATATGTTGGTATTTGTATCGAGTTGAGATTCTGAATATTTCTTTTGAAAATGGAAAATAAATAAAAATGGATATTGATGTATAATAAAGGTTTCAAATGTACATATTTCAACAATTAGTACAATATGTTAAATATCCTTAGTTTCAAATCCATATCATTCCATCAATGACTTCATATCAAATGTTAAAACAAACACACCCTATTGGTTTTCTTCATTACCAGAAACATTTTTATCTCCTGATATCTTAATTATCTAATACAAAAACTTGTGAGGATGTTAAGTTTCTAATCTCTACCATTTTGAATACACATTCTCTCTCATTCAGTATATTAGATTGAGGATTGGGACACTATAATCTACACACCAAGTCAAATTAGGCTAACACGATGGGATGAGATCGATAATAAAAAGAGACAACATCTGAAAAGTTTTTTCAAAAAGTGATAACTCTCCTCTAACAATCTAATTTTGATGAGTTAGATCCAATGTAAATAAATATCTATGATTAATAAACTACTTTCCACGATCATATAATAGACATAACATAGCCAAACATTCATATAAACTTGACGCAACATAACCAAACATAAAATCTCATCAAATAACTTGACAAGTCTAAATATTTGTTCCCATAAAAAAAACAAGAAATCAAGTTTGAAGATAATAATGATAATGTCATCAAAAGAAAATAATACAAATAATGAAAAGATCATAGATATAACGATCTAAGCATTCTCTTCTATTGTCTCATCTTCATAATCCATGTTTAGATATTTCACTTTCATGCACTGATCTGGACAATACCAACCAAGTGAAGAAACTTGATCACCAGATTTTCCCACCAACGGAATCATGTGTATTAGCTTTGATTCCATAGAGTAAATGCAGCACCTAGCAGGAAAAGTCTCGAGATAATACACACAATTGCTCAGATGTCCCCATTTACCCGGTCTTCTCATAGCACAATGACCCTTACCTCCTAAGAACAATGCTTTATCACCCAAATCACTCACCTTAATCCACATCATTGTATCGAAATCCATCTCGTAGATATTTAAATGTTTCGCAGGAACAAAATCAACCAAAAAAAGTTGATCATTTGTTACGATAAGCTTAAGATCTTCTGAATCATCATTCGGAATTTGATGCACAGGCATCCAAGCAAAGCTAGCATCAGCTATATTTATCTTCAACTCCCCGAAGTCAGCCTCGCTTGTGACAAGATATACTTTATTACGAAAAATTGCTATGTCTGTAACATTCACGTCATACACCCCATAATACCATTTCCCTACTCCAGAATGATAGACCTTATATTCGCGCTTATTATTTGATAGGGCAAAAAGAACACGAGATTTCGACGACAACGATGTCGCGAGCACAATATGATCATGATGAGGTTGACCTCTAAAGTGAAATGACATTATAGCATACCGAATTTCATGTCCATTCAAAGGGTTGATAAATTTAACATGATGATTCTTGCTTTCAAATATCATGTATCCTCCGGTGCACCCAACAAAGGATTTGTTAGAAGTATTATCCAATTCAAACGTAGTATTCTTACCACGAGACATGTCACACAAATAGTATATGTCCATTTCATTTGATGATTTGAGCAAAACCTGTGGTGATTGAGATTCTAAGAAATCTTCTTTAGTTCTAACAGTAATTTCATTCCATGTTTTGCAAACAGAACCAAATGCACGGAAACCTACCACATCTAGTCCCTTAGAAATCTCCTCCCATAACTCATTTCCAATTTCTGCTAATATTTGAGGGCCTGCATAAATATAAGAGCTAATGATTACATGCATCAAGATATTCCATTAAGATGGTATAAAGGGAAGATGGAAGTGCAAGAAAAGAGGAGATATGAACTCCTATGGAGTGGGCAAGTAGGTGAATGAGACATTCAAAAGTGTCATGGTAATTTAGACCTCGACCGTAAGATAAGTAAAATTTGACTAAAAATAATTCTAGCAAAATTTTGAATCCAAATCTCTCAAAGGATTTGTCATTAGCTAAAACTCATTAACTAAGTTTGATTATTTAGTCAGTAGTAATATATATTAGCTAGTACACGATTAAAAACTGCAATATTAGAATAATTTATCACTAGCAACAAAAGCTAGACAAATAAAAAAAATTGTAATGAAAATTTAGGATGAGATGATGATGCTCCAATTCAAGATAGAGAAGACCTTTGAACTCAAAGAACAATTCTAAAAATATTTTTATTTACTTCTCTTCAAGGGCTCAAACTCTAACTTTTTTACCATTGGACTAAACCCTTGGAGTTTGCAAAAATAAGTTTAATTCATAAAACATGATATGTCTCATAATCATGTATAACAAAATACAATCATATGTGGGACTTCAAATAATAATAATAATAATAATAATAATAATAATAAAAGAATTGAAAAGAAGAAAGTCAAAGGAGATGGATTAAAAAAGAAGATAAAAATGTGATAATAAAATAGAATAAACTAGCATGGTCAAGGAGATTTAAAATATATTAAACGTAAAGAAAAAATCATAGCATAAATAAATAATAGAAAAGCTAAAAGACAACCGGTATGAGAAAAGAAATAATCCCATATATTAATAACACGAATATTTAAAAACATGCTTTATTAAGTATAAAAACAATTATTAAAAATATTTCATTCACCAAAGGATAGTCTTTGAAAGTAAAGGAGAAGAGATAAATTAAGCATCACTTTTCAACAAAAAGAAAAACGAAGGAAAAAAACAAGAAATGCATCATATAAAAGCCAGTATGAATTAGAGGTCAAACAAATTAAAGGTATCTTTTTTTATTAAAATATATTTTAAATTGATAAGGTATATCATGCATAAACATAAATTCAATTTTTAAATGAAACAATTTTTGGCTAAGCTTTATTTACCTCACCACCAATGTGTGGATTACAGTGACCCATTTTCTCTGAAAATCGAGGGTTAACACTAAAAAAACAAACATAAATTCAACACCACAAAAAAAAAAATATATACAAGCAAACTCAAAACATTTAAGTTAATAACATAAAGCAAAAAATACGTAAAAATAATGTGCCAAAAATCAAAATGATCAGAATACTCCTCCCTTCGAATCTAGAACATTGACAACCTAGCCATTGATCGAATCTATAATTGATCAAAGTTTAGATCTTTTAATCTGAACCAAACAAACACCACACCAAGACGAGAAATAAAAAAACATCATCACACCAAGATGCTGAACAAAACATTATTGCACTGAGATGACGAAATCACGAAAAAACACAAAAGAAAAACATATGTTTATGAAATAACTTATTTAGATTAAATGAGGGGAAAAAGATACACATAGGTGATTTTGAGCCAAAATATAACCAAAAACAATCCCAATTTTGATAAATGAAGAAGAACAAAAGAGAAAATTTAGAGAGAAATTGGACTTTATCTCTATAAAATTAGGGTTGGTTGGCTTTATTACTTGGTTTTAGGGTTTTCACCCTTTGACCTAAGTTTATCAAGTCTGGTCGTATGATTGCAACCCTTTTCTTGTGCTGGTTACCATGACTCAAATCTAACAACATATGATCTAAAGTTGATGATTAAATTATACATGATTTTATTAATAATTAACTTTTTTGGTCAGAAAAAGAAAATTCTGCTTTTAAGGTTCTAATAAATTGGGAAAAAATACATTAAGAGTTAATCAACCGATCTCTCTCTAAGATGCGCCGATAAAAAAGAGTGGGTAAGTTATCACTGATTCGCTAAAACTTGATATGCAAGAACCATAGAAAATATTAAGATAAACTGATTAGTAAAAAAAATGAAAAGAGGAATATGTATTGGAAAAAGTGACTACACAAATGTTGAACTTGAACGAAATTGAATTAGCAAGATAAAATAAAATGAAATGGGGAAGTTTAGGAGTTTACTTGATGGTGATTGAGATCCACAACGATGATGATGACTTTTGTCATTTTGATTCCCTGCCATGTTTTTTGCTTCACAAGTTGTCACTCTCTTAGTTATCTTGTATTCTCTCTCTTTCTGAGATTAGACTAAATGAAGAATCTATTAAAGTTTGAGCGTTTAAAGCTCGTGTATAAAAAAGTTCTTTTTTTCATTTTTTGGTAAATCTCATATGCTTCTGTTTCCTGAAAAATCATATTTGAATTTTTTATTATAAAATATATTTTTTATTATTATTTCGCAATTATGTAAACAATTAGTCAAATCAGCGCCAACCTTAGCGTCGTCGGCCGTTACTTTCCTTGCCCTTCTCTCGTTTTGACAGAACCACCGTGCAGGACCTTTTCCATTCTCTAAGCGGTTTCCCTCACCGTCGCCAGCCTTACCCTTCTTCTTCCATCATGTAGTCGCGATTGCCGGTGATGCGATCAGCCTTGTGACTGCGTCATCACCAAACCGCTTCTGTGTTGGTCTCAAAACCTGCACAAGGTTGGTTTCTTTGGTGTCACCGCCACCCACGGTGGCGTTTAGAGGTTCTCGTACTTAGAGTTGCTTTTGAGATCGTTGGCGTTTTGAATATGGTAGCAGATCTGGTGTAAAGATGGATGGTTTTCCTCATCCTTCTCAGTGGCGTTTGCGTGGTGGTAGTAGTTACGCCGCTGCGATTCGTCATGGTTCCGGTTCACAATCTTCAAACCTCATGGTGTCTGCCTTCGCCGTCGTCGGGGGTCGTGGTTCTAGTTTAGAAACTCATCGCTGTTGTGCTAGTGTGGTTTGCAGTGTGCGAGTTCTGTTGGGCTCAAAAGGGCTTAAAATGCTTGTTGTGATTTGTCGCAGAGGTTGTTGGGACATGAATCTTGTAACACCCCGTTACCCAAAAGTAATTAAATAGCAAATATCAATCAGAGTTAAACACCAAAACGGGCATGCTACATTGCAAATTCAAAATTTCTTAAATAGAAAATAAAACTATTTAATTCAACATGTCTAACAACTTCAAAATCATGCAGCGGAAAGTTTGCATTTCAATAACAACGTCAACAGTTTAATTCTCCATCAACATCTTGGCATTAAGCCTAATCATCAATAAGTCAACCAGCAAAGGGCCACATCAACAAGTTCCAAAAATTGATACATAGGAAGGAAAACAACAATAATAATATAAATAGTAGTTCCCATCCCACGTATCAGAGCCCTAGACACGACATTGAGCCACCACCAACTACTCAGGATCACCTGCAAGTTACCCATAGGAAGGGCAACATTTTCAAGAAGAAGGGGTGAGATTCACAACAATAAATATAGATATTAAATCTTCAATTGAATCTAACACCCTATAACATCAAATACATCATCTTGCAAATATACATAATTAATTCACAAGCAACAACAACATCATCAGAATCCACTTATCAAGTATGTATACAATGTACATATTTACCAACAACATCATCATCATCAATGTAACAATTACAATCAACAACTAAGACTCATGCAAATGACATGACAACACTGCTAAGACAACACCTTAGACTCCTCAAATATGCAAATATGCATGTGGTACCAAACAGGACTGAAGCCCTCACCGCTTTTGAATGATTAAAGCATTCATCAGGACCGAAGCCCTCACCGCTGTTGAGCAACTAGTGCTCCAGGACATGAGTCCTCTCCGCTGTTTTATGCATATGCAATGGACCTACTTGTGTATATCTACATACAACTGACCATGCAATGCAAACTCCATGTGACTCCACTTAAACAACATGTATGGTTAATAGATAAAGCATACATTTCAGTCATCAACAACAATCAACAACCAATAATCCAGCAATCCAGAATAATGCATAATTATTTATAAGTATGCTCGAAAACAACAACACCAAGTACTACCTTTCATGTACGCAATTCAGCACTCAAAAACTGTGCAGCTTGCCTCGCGAGCACATCTGCTCGCTATGGCGAGTTCACAAAACCACTTGCTCGCCATGGCGAGTTCAAGGCGAACTCGAGGCGAGTGAAAATTAGGTGCTCTCGGGAAAAATGACATTTACTCACTCAAATCCCAATTCTAAGTTCCCTATTCATCTTTTTAACCTAAAACTTGTTCCAGTCTTCATTAATATCACCTAGGTACCTTAAACCATCCCCAAAACATCTTATTACAACTTTTCAAAAATCAAGTTTTGATCTGGGCTACTCGCCATGGCGAGTTGGTCTGCTCGCGAGGCAAGCTATGAAGTTGCTCACTCGCCATGGCGAGCAAGGCTACTCGCAAGGCGAGCGATGAACTTATGTACGGGCAGAAAACTGATTTTTTCCAAAAATCCCATTTTTCTTCAAATCACTCCCCAAATTAGTTTACAGATACATAATTAAGTGTTTTATGCAACCAGAACCTAATTCTAACATCAAATTCATCATTACAACTCCAAAATCAACATTTTATCATAAAATCCCAAAATCCCAATTCTCACTAAAACTCTGTTAAATTCAAATTCAGAAATTAATAACTACACTATTGAAGTAAACCTCACCCTTACCTTAAATTTGCAGAAGAAATGTGCAGCAAAATCACTCTTGGCTCTAACTTGGTCTTCTCTCCTTTCCTCCCAAAAGTTGGTTTTTCACGTAAAACTGCTTCTGATTCTATTTTCCTAACTTCCCACTTACTTAACTCTCTTCATTTACACTTAACTCCCCATTAATTATATTAAATATTAAATAACCCCCCAAACTCCAAAATAATTATTATTTCACACTTAATCTAATTATTATTAAATTAACCATATAATGAAATAATACACCACATAAATCACCAAACATCATATATATATATATATATATATATATATATATACTCCACATAAATCAAAATAATTAAATATAACAACTAGGGCGTTACAAATCTTATTTGTGTTGGCGGTCGATTCAAACACCATTCCTCAAAAAGATAGGCTCATGCTTGTCTCTGATTAATTGGTTTGTTCAATTCAGAATTGTTGAGTAGATGTGTCAGATTAGACGTTTTCTTCTCCGGCGGCAAGCTTCAGTTCAAATTCCCAACATATCGTCGTCGTCATCCTCAAGGCTGTCGTCGTTCTTTAAGGTCTGATAAGGGATGCATTGTTGTGTTGATCCAGGTGTTTCTCGACGGTGGTTGCAAATCTTGTCAGAAGGAGGGCCTTATTTGGTTTGTACTTTGGGGCTCGAAAGAGCGTTTATCTTTATGTGATTTGCAGGAAGAGGATGGTATGTGGATCTGCTCCATGTTGACGGCTGGTCCATTCACCGCGATCTAGACTTCTACTTAAGTGGCTGTTATAATTCATTTGTGTTGTTTTTAATTTTCATATCACCCGTTAGGGTAAACCTACATTTTGTGGATAAACTGGTTAGGTTTATGTCCCCCTGTTTTTTTTTTTTTTAATGTATTTTTTCTCTTTTTTCAATAATATGTTTATGATCATTTGGCAAAAGATTAGAGTTGGGAGCCACTCTTTTTTCTGTCATTTGCTTTTGTCTTATAAAAAAACAATTAGTAAAATAATAATAATATTAGTAGAGCTCGACGATGAGGAGAGAGGGGTGCTAATGAGAAAAATGATTGTATGTGATCAAATATTCCATGAGTGTTAAATAAAATAAAACATTTTGATATTATTTTTTTACCTTTTACAATAAGAGATATTGTGCCAAAAAATTTAAACTCAGTTTTTGGTGGAACTACTAGTATGATAGATATTATATTCACACAAAATATATCTATCTATTATTATTATATATATATATATATATATATATATATATATATAATGGGAAGATAGTCATGCAATTACGATCTCCCTTTTTTGAACATGTCTTCCCAATTTTGCAATTTCATTCCAATTTTTCCCTCCCATTATTATGATCTCCATTTTTTCATTACATATTGATTTCTTTTTTTCATTTACATGTTGATTGTCTACAATCGAATGCATTTATTTGTTTTTTTCAGTTTTTTTGGCTCATTCACTTTGTAACCAATGGGAAAAATCAAAAGAATGTCCATCTTCACCCTTTCGTTTTATGATAAGAAACACACCTACCCACACATTATATTCTCATTCACACCCTTGATATTCATAGTACCATTCTTCTTATGAACAAAAATAGGTTGAACAATATAGAGATAAATAAGTGTGTTTTGTAGGTACTTTATGGTTTTCTCCTTCTTCTTATTAATTTGTACATTTGATTTTTTTAATTGCATTGTAAAATATTTTCCCTCCTCACTGTTTGTGATATTGAGCTGCATGATCATTACATGCTAATTTTTCAATTTGTTCTTTTAACATAATTTAATCATAGAAGTATATTCTCTATGTTGAGCAACATGATCATTGCACACTCATGTTTCAACTACTTCCAAAATATGTTACTTTATTCCCTATTTGAAATTATGATAATGAATTTTCAAATTTTTAGCTTATTCATAACCAAAATACATGATATATTATGTAAATCACATGTGCGTGGTACATAATGAGAAATATTTTTGGGTTAGATGATATGATTTTGACATTTTGGTTTTGCACACTATTTTTGTGTTTTTGTATGGTTAATATCATGCTTTCATTGCTCGGAATGTTTTCTTAGATGTGATTAGATATGTTGTTGATGACAGATCATCTTACATTATTTTTAGGATGTTTTTCAGTAGATTTTAGCAGCAAAAAGGAAGAGTATTAGAATAATTGTCTATGATTTCGGAACTTTTGTAATATTTTCTATATTTGAGTCTGTAATTCAAGTTTTCCTGAAACATAGTAATTTTACGGGGGTTTTGAAGTAATTCAAGAAGAAATCATGCAAATCGACAAGTCAAGAACATCCGAAGATTTGTGAAGACTTTGGGAAGACCAAGAATGAAGATTCAAGAGACCTCGTGAGACTTTACAATGGGAGGACTTCTGTTCCCAGGTCCCGAGGCAAGTTATTTGAAGAGGAACACCTAAAACGACAGAAAATCGGAGAAACTGGGTCCGGACAGCTGTGCCATGCGCCTAGGGCATGGTTTTGGCTACACTTACATGTGCATAGGGCATGTGCCATGTGCCCTGAGCATCCAAAATGTGCGGGGGCAAGCATCTTTTCCTGATTTTTTATGGGTAAAATCCGCGTTTTTAACCCAAACCTAGTTAGAAACTCTCGCTACAAATACTAGCCTTCCACATTCAAAATTTCTCATTCATAACTGGAGCGTTCAAGAGGAAGGCAATTCTAGAGCTTTAGAGGAGTTTCTATCTTCTCCTTGATTTTCTAGGGTATGTTTTTATCTTTAGTAATTTGTTTTTAGTTGTCATGTGTAACTAATTCTTTTTAGGTTAGAGTTATAAGATGAACCACTATTTATTTTTGTTGGATATTTATTTAATTTAATGTCGTTTATATTTTATTTATCTTTTGTTCATTATTAAGTTTTATTAGGAATTTAGTTTATTTCTATAGTACCGCAACCCTAGATTAGATACTTAGGTTGTGACAAGGCCCAATATTGACATTACTATCATGATGCTTATATGCTGATAATTATATCTTGATACTAATATTTATCTATCTAGGAAGTAATTAGTTATAACTGCCGAAATATACCGAAAGCAAGTTGACCCTAATAAGTCTTCAAATATGAATAAATATTAGGAAGAATATTTATTCATATTGGGCTGACCCACCATGAGAATACTATATAATGAGTTATGCAAATTGTCATATTATATACTCATAGCAAGAATGGTGTTTGTCATCCTTCAACCTGAAGACACTATGATCCATAGATGTGGAGTCGAGTGCTTTGTTTATGTTGAAATGTTGTCCGTAACAAGATGATTATAAAATCAATTTATGGACATCTAACAAATCATGTTGAGGGACATGAGTGACATAGATGATATTTGTCCATTCCATGTAACTAGAGAAATGTGTATGAGCCCAATATTGAACTGGCAAAGTGACACATTCTATCACTTGTATTCAATATAGACATGAAGGCAAATGGTAATTGTATACATGACATTCTCGTCACTTGGTTAGCAGTGATGTGTTATTGTATATTGCTCATTGTTTATAAAATTAAATGTGTCATTCAATATTATTGTCAATGTTACGAGAACCTACATGACCACACAGGGGCGGACCTGAACAGGTCCTGGTGTGGCAAGTGCAACACCACCCCAAGCTGAATTATTTTCTTTTTGTTTTACAAGCCCAGCTCGGTCCAAAACAGTAGGTGTTCAAAACCGAACCAATCCAATATAGAAAAACTGTAAACTGAATCAATTGAAACCGCAGAAAATCGCATTTGGTTTTGATGTATTAGGATCACTTTTTTACTCAACAACATGGGTTGGTTCGGTTTGTGGTTTTTATTTTACAAACCGAACCAAACTAAATCAAACCGCAACATAAGAAAAAACACTAATTAAATATATGTCATCTATGTCAATACTCATAGAAACTCAATGAAAACTTTTATAAATGACATATATTTTCTTTTGTTAAGTTTTTTCTTTGATTTTTATTTCAAAAATGTATTTATACAATTCGAACTTTTAAAAAATGATGAAATCTTAGTCGTTTACATTTCTTACATAATAGAATTACTTTTTGTCCACATTTTTAATTTGTACTATGTTGTTTAGTGAAAATGAAATTTTAATGTTGGATGAAATTAAAAACATTGTTGGAAACATTGCTAGATGTTGTGTTTTAGCTTTTTAACTTGATTTTAATGTTGGAAACAAAAAATTGTATTATCTAGTAAAAAACCGCACCAACCGATTCAACCCAAACCGCATCGGTTTGGTTCGATTTTATTTTAAAAGTCAATCAAACCAAACCAAACCACATGTTTTTTTTTATCTTGCGGTTCGGATGATTTTTAGCCCAAAACCGAACTAAAATGCACTGCGAACACCCCAAAACACAAGTATACCGTAAACATTTTCCTCTCACTTCTCACTTGCGCTTTTCATTCTTATTCAATTTAGTTTTATTTAATTATTTGACAAAAAATTTGTGCCTCATCGATATTTTGAGTCCAGATCCGCCCTTGACCACACATATAAGGACATATATATGAGAGGTTAAACAAAAAGGTTGGACTTATTTATGATTCAATGTTGTGATCTTATGATGTACTAACACTAATTTGAGAAATGCAATATATAGTGTTCAACGATAATACTTCACAATGTGGATCCAATTAACTACAAATTGAAGAATATTTTCATGTGACTTAGTATTCAACGATAATGTCACTGAGGTGCCCCTATTTTGCATAAGACCAACCTACCAATGTATCCCCCAAGCTTCATGGACTTTATAATTTAATTCTATTATGAAACATCTAAAATATCTTACTTGTATGAATGCATATACATAAGGGAAATGCTGCTTATAGCGAAACTTCACCTAGCGAAAGTTTCACGACCAAGAGAAATACAATTTACAATATTACCATCATCAATCAAATTTACTAATAATCAATTTCTTATTATTTACTAAGTCTTATCATTACAAATTAAATCTAATTAGTCATTACATATCTTTAATTAAAAATCACCACACTTCTTTCATAAAACATCCGTAATGAAATAAAAAGTTCACCATAACAATTTCACTAATAACTCAAACACAATTTGTATCTTAAATAGAAAATTCACAAATTGAATGAAAGGTTAAAAGAAAGATACCATTATTGTTGGATTGGTGCTAGTCACATAAAAAAAAAAACAAGTTACATCCCAGAATGATTAATATACCCTTTAACTAAAATAAAAATTTCAAATCAACTAAATTTACATTAACGTAAATTGAACATAAGTAAACTTAATTTACATTAATCTAAATTGAACATAAGTAAACTTAATTTACATTAACCTAGATTGAACGTAAGTAAACTTAATTTACAAACTTAATTTACATTAACCTAGATTGAACGTATGTAAACTGAATTTACATTAACCTAGATTGAACATAAGTAAACTTAATTTACATTAACCTAGATTGAACGTAAGTAAACTTAATTTACATTAACCTAGATTGAAGGTAAGTAAACTGAATTTACACTAACCTCTTATATACATGCGTAAACTAAATTTACATTAACCTAAATTGAACATAAGTAAACTTAATTTACATTAACCTAGATTGAATGTAAGTAAACTGAATTTACACTAACCTAAATTGAACATACGTAAACTTGAATTTACATTAACCTACATACGTAAACTACACTAACCCCTTTTATACACATACACGTAAACTTAATTTACACTAACCTCTCACTTAAAATCAAATTGACAGGCATATCTCATACCAAAACAAACAATAAACAAATAGAAACTCATCGAAAATGAAATTCATGAAATTCACTAACATTTATGAATATAGTACAGATCAATAACAAATATGTTGATTCAGATATTGGTTGCACATCTATGGTGATTTGTGGATGAAAAGGGGTAAGGGTTCAGAATGATCATAAAAGATGGGTTTTTAGAAAATTACATGAAGAGGACAATTTTGGTATTATTATAAAATTTTAAATAAATTTGGGTGTAACTTATTTTTTTTTGGGTGTGACTAGCACCAGTCAAATTGTTGTAATGAAAAAAAGATATCATTATTGTCCTAAAATATTAAGATTCAAATAATAACAAGGATTTATAAACAAAGTTGTATTTCTAATAAATAGAATTAAAAGCATAATTGAAAATGTTCTGAACGGAATTCGAATTTTACTGGTAACAAATTATTACTAGATGATTTCCCACGTTTATAAAATTCCATTGCAATAAACGGATCAAAATGTGTCATGTTTATAGTAAGTTATGGTGGTTTGATTGCACTGAATTTTTTGTGAAAGAATGAAAAGTCTCAATGACATAAAGGAATATAAATGACTCACAAAGTGTGTGTATATAGATCAAGATTAACACTTTATGCGTTTTTACTAAACATTGTTGTGTTTGATGAGTAAATCAAATGATTTTAGATTTATGTATAACTTTAAATGAATGATATATATGATATGACTATATCCAACAGTTAAATTTGAAAAATATGTATCGAGTAAAATGATATCGAATGGTATAATATTAATTAAATATTACATCAATGCAATTTGACTCTTTTTAACAAATGCCTATAAGATTTGTTAGAAGACATCCACTAATTTTTAAGAAGGTTTGTTTTAGCAACATACACGTGAAAGTGTATTTATTCACTTTTTAATTATAACTTGTTAAAAGACACCTTTATAAAAATTAACAGGTGTCTTCTACCAAACTCCGCGCGCGCGCGCGCGCACACACACACACACACACATATATATATATATATATATATATATATATATATATATATATATATATATATATATATATATATTTCAAAATTTATGATAGACTATGGTTTTTAAATTCAAATCCAAGCCCAAAATAGTTTTAGTTATGCTATTATTTTATTTAACCAAGTAAAGAGATGACTTAATCAATTAACAAAAGATAAAACAAAATAACTACACATATATAGACCCAAAACAAACTATTGTTAAAGTAACTTAAATGATTAGGTATAGTTAAATATGAATTAGAGGATTTCTAATTAAATATGAATTATTGTTCCACTTTGATAGGCTCTCAACAACTTCTCTAAAGACGGATTAGTTCACTCGGTTAGATTATTGATTTGTGGATGATAAGTTGAATTCATCCCAAAGCTTGCCCAAAAAGCACTTTGAAAACTTTCCCAGCACAGAAGTGATTCTAGGAACTCTATCTGAAACTATACTAAAAGGTATTCTATGTTGTTAAACCAAAATGGGTTAAAGATCAATATATTCTTACATTTTGATGTTAACAAAGCATTTGAAAATAATTGGATACTCTGATATTTGTTTAAATGTGCAGGAAAATAATTAAAGATCTTATGTGGCTAACATTTCGGACTGAAAGACAACCTTATAGACTATGAAAGACAATCATACGAAGAACAATTCAACACTCTATAGACTCAAAATCTCATTTATGGACAAATATGAAGACAAATTTATAATCAAGGAAAGAGTCAATGCTTTGTGGTCAACCCTATGTGAATCATGCGATCTTATAGACCAAAGTGATGCTCTATACTTCAAACGTTTTTTAGAATTACAAATGTTTTGTTGATATGGACAAAAAATTGCCAATGCAATACAATTAAAGTAACATTATCCGTTGAAGTTGACATTTAGCCATATGACAACAATAGAACAAATTAAAATGTAGCCAAGGAAGGACGACAAAGAGTTGTTGATGCGTGTCAATATAACAAGAAGAAAAAACATAACATGATTTGTAAAAAAAAAAAAATGAAGCTATATATATATATATATATATATATATAATGAATAATGATTAAACAAACACATTTTCAAATCACTTATCTTTTGAATTGACTTTATATAAGACTATGTTGGTAAAATAACATTTACATATATAAATAGCCTTTTAAAAAAGAAAATAATAATATATTTAAATTAATTTTAGGCAATATGTTGATAGTAAAAAAGTTCATAAAATATTGGGAAAAAGGTTTCATTTATATTCCTATGACTACACCACTTAAAGTAACGTTACTAATATATTTACTTGCTTCTTTTCTTATAATAAAATATAATACAATGATTACCCTTCTAAAAAATATATGATATAAGAACTCATAAAAGATCAATATAATTTTCATATGCATACTAACCCTTACTAAAAAAAATGCACATATATACTAATCCTATATCAATGTCTATATTTATCAATGACTAAGGTACCATTCAAGAGAGAGAGAGAGAGAGAGAAATTGGTAAATATTAAGGTTCCTTTTGTAGCTTTACCTAACTAATGCATATGTCCCCATTTAAATAAATAGAAACATATCTCTACTCTAGCTAGTTCAGCAATTCTTCTCTCTAGCTCATGTATACATAAGTTATAATACATACATTGGTAAGCTTAGTGAGTCCTTATCATGCAATATCATACAATTAACTATTTTGTTATATTTGCAAAGTCTTAGGGCGACAATTGTAGTTACACTTACACACTTTAAACTTAGCCATAATCACATAGACATATGGCATATAGCAATAGAAATAGAAGTACCTTTTAAGTTTCATCCCTTTGCATGTTATTCTAACTTCCAATCCCATTTGATTACTTTTTCAACCTTCCATCTCCATGTTTCCAAACCACTTTTCCTTCCTTAATTCATGGTCCCATTTAGTACATGACACATATCCTCTACAAAGATATGAATTTAGATCTTCTGTGATAATTATATCAGTGCAGTCAATATAGAGTTACTGAATTTAAGAGAGAAATAAATATTAAATAATTTATATTCTCTAAACTCAAACTCAATAGCTCTACAATGTCTGCAATAATATAACTATTACAGAAGATTTAAACACTTACATTCGTTGAATCTATCTTTATAAATTCAGCGTTACATTCAGTTCTAATAACTCTGCAACGACTCTACATCGTGCACTTTATAATAAAACATACACTCATAACACATTCTCACACATCTTTTTAGAAATTCTAATAAAGTTTCTTCAAACAATAGTAGAAAACTCTAACTTCAATAATACCTATAACCACCATGAGTGTTGAGAGAGAGAAAGTGTGGTGAAAGGTCTATCTTGCTCCTTCCTCAATCCATGGATCACCATATTGATATTGATATTGATATAGATATAGATATAGATATATCTGTTATTTATATGGTATTGATATTATTCTTATATGTATGTGATCATGTAAATTCTCAAAGTCCCAAACTAAGAGCAGCTTTAACATCTAACCTCCATGCAAACCCACCACACTCTAATCTCCAAACATCACAAGGAACCATTTTCAAACACTTCTCATTCCGCCACGTGTACTGTAACCTAACACCACAAGTAAAAGCTGGGTAAGAATAACACCATGCAACACTTTGTTTCACCTTCAACCAAATCACAACTTCAACTTCTTCACTTTCCTCATTCACCACCATCTTCTTATACGCATCGTTAACCCTCAAAACTTTACCGTTACCGTCTGTAATAAAACACGGACACGTGTCAGTTTCAATATTTTTCACTTTCTCTACAACCATGCACATGCCCGTCACACTCTCCACCGTTATCCATGACTCCACCACCGCTTTCTCCACCGCCGGTAACAGATCTAAAAACTTCCCGGCGTTCATAGTTTCAAGATCTGGATTATTCTGACTCCGGTTCAGATTATCCAAGATCTGAATATTTTCAACTGTTAGATTAAGATTAAGATTAAGATCAACGTTTGAAGTAGCTGCTGCTTTCTCCGGCATCAACTGTAACGTAACAACTGCAAGATTCCTTTTCATTTCATCATTTGAATTTGAATGTTGAACAACAATTTCTTCTTCCGGTGAAGATTTCTTACAACTATTCTTTTTGATGTAACCGTTGTTTCTTCGAATTCTAACGTACTTTCTCTTAGTTCTTTTACCTGGAAGTGAAGCAGTGGTGCTCTGGTTCGCCGGAGTTTGTTCTCCGGTGACTGGCTTCGGTGCGATTGGTCGGAAACGGAGCATTATTCCGTTGAAGATATTGTTGTCGTTGTTGAGAGAAGGGTTTCTGTTGCACGCTCCCACGCGCCACACGTGTTCAGATTCCATCACGTTGTTTTTGAAGAAGAAACGTTTTTTCTGTTTTCTCTTTCTGTTTTGTTTCTCTCTCTAGATTTGTTTAGTTTGCTATACTGACTATGGTTGCTAGGGATGGAAGCAGAAACGATAATGATAACTGAAGCACGGTGGCTGGCTCATCAATCACCACGTGTCTAGGGCAACTCTTGATCAACAGTACTGTTTTTTTTAACTTGCATGCTTTTTTTTTCTTATCTACTTTTATTCGCCACGTTGCGGAAAATAACTTCTTTTCGTCTGGTAGAAGAAGTGTTAAACATCATTATATTATCTACTTGTAAACACAAAATGAACGATCTTCGATATAGAAACTTTTGTAATAAATAAAATTTTCCCTTCAAAAAAATTAATAAATAAATTTTTATATAAATTATAAGTTTTTATTAACAAAAATCGTATTTTTATGAATTGTATTTTCGTAAACTATTTTAAAAATCAGTAAATCCAAATGGGCTAATATCATATTAGTTTTTTGTTAATATGTTTGATCTAATCTATGGGTAAATGTTAATAAGTAGTTCATGCTAGTTTACAATAAAATTTTAAATTTTAATATACTTCTTTTTAACTCTTTTGATGTGTCTTAGTTCATCAATTCAAATAGCTATGTGAAATTGTAAGGAATTTGATAGTGGCTATAATGCTTTAGAATGAGGATTAGTACCAAAGTTGGCTCAAAGAGAGTCAAAGTTTTAAATCTTTATGTCTAGCCAAATACTCTAATTACTATGACAGTGTAACAAAATAAAAAGTATTTTACACGATGAGATATAATTTTATAATTTTGTACATTTCTTTCACACCATCAATACAAAGTCAATATTCAACAAAAAAGAAATCAATACATAGCTAATAAAATATATCAATACTTTTATATTAAACTCTATTGATATTTATGTGAGTACCACTAAAATAATAATATCTATGTCTACTCCATGTGTGATATTATTAGATATATGTACTATGTAGATTTTTTTATAACAATGTATTTATATTTTTTTTTTTTAGGGGATTTATATAATTTTATTAAACACAATCATTTTAGACATACATAACAAAATTTAAAAAGGCTAGGATTGAAATTTTCTCAAGAAAAATAATAAGAGTCTTGAGTGCTTGTGATGTTTAAAAATAGAGGTTGAGAGTGATTGACAAGATTACAAAGGACACGTGTTAGATATAATGGTTTAGTGCATCCTGAAAAGTTAAGTTTAAAATGTGATTGGTCAAAAATATTTCAATTCGGTTGGTATAGGTCCCATAGGGAAAGTGGCGTATCTGGATTTAGGGCATTGTGATTGGTCCCACAATTGAAGGGTATAACCAATGAAAATGAAGAAGGTGTTAAGCATTTGCTGGAAAGAAGGGGTACGTGGCTTCTTTGTAGGGAACAGCACTGCCTATAATATTCTCTCTACCTTTGATGTGATAATCACTTTTGTATTGCTGCAATTTCGAGAAGGTGTACACGTACTTGAATTTTATTTGTGACTAAACAACATTGTATTTAATATCATTGATTTTTTGAAGTGATTTTTATTGTGCTTTACAAGTAAGAGTGTTCCCCGTGGTCTCTAGTTTGGTTTGCTTGCCTAACTCTTTTGTGTATACTCTTTTTTAATTAGTCATGTACACATACTAATAATAGTTACCGTTGCTCGTCTCATTATATGAGTAAAGTATAAGATAAATGCATAGATCTGCTGCTGACTTATAGAAGATCTATATATATCAAAGATGTGTGTTATTTGAATAATGATTTGTGTGATAATTTTATGGATAACCATAAATTTATAAAGAAAATTATATATTGACAAGGAAATTAAAGTAACGGAGAGAGAAAGTAAAAACATAATGTGAGTACATATGAGATAGAAAGTTGTCACAAAATAGTTATACAGATATTATTTATCTTTACTAAATAATGGCTCTCACATTATCTTTAAATTTTAGGTGTCTATTAGGTTTTATTTTTTCAATCATTGGTGAAGTGGGGTGAGAGAAAAAAGCCTCTATAGAGGTACCTGTAACGGACACATGCACACACCAACATACATCTAAATTTAAAGATAAAATTAAATCTAGTATAGGTCAGGTGAACCATATATAAGTGAGGGTTGGAAAGCGAGATCTATCGGTTACTGGTAGAGGGGTGGGTGGTGGTGCACAAGACATAACATATGGCAGATCAGGCAGAAACAACATAAAAGAATCTCATTCTAAGAAAAGGAGACGATACAAGTGGAGGCAATGATGACCTTTTAAGAGGAGAGAAGAACACTGGCGATGCTTAGTGGAGGAATCACACTCTCTGTAACGCCCTCTTTGAATTATTTGATTTATTTAATTATTTAATTGAGTTTAAAATTTATTAAGAAGAGTTTAAAATATATTTATTTGATTATGTGATTTATTAAGTGGCTTATGTTGTTATTTAATAAATTAAGATTTGAAAATAGAAATAAGATTGAGTTGAGAGTTTGTTATGAGATTTTAGAGAGTTTTGGGGGAGAAAGAGAAATAAGATAAAATAGAAAAAGGGTTATAAATAGGAGAAACCTAGTTTAGAAAAAACATAACGTACGATCAATTTTGGAGAAAAGGGAGAAAAAGCCGAGAGGAGGGAGAAGACCTAGGAGTGCTGCGATTTTCATCTATAAGGTAAGGGTGGGACTAACATTCAATAATCTTGAGTCTATGATTCCGAAAATTGTATTTAACATGTTGTAGGTTTAGTTTTTGAGAATTTGGGAATTAGGGTTAAAAGTGATTATTTGATGATTTTCTAAAATAATGTTTTGGGTCAAGTTTTATGTGGTTTTGAGTCTCTTTTGATGTATATAAATGTTTAGACAAACTTTGACATCAAATTTGGGCATAGGGAAGTTAAAATTGGAATTTTGGGGTGAAAAGTCTGTTTTTCCCGAGTTGCTCTGTGACAGCATGTCTTTGTTTCATGTTCTTGCGTCTTTTTCACACGTTTCTGTTTTGAATTAGCCTTTGGTGTAAACATGAAAGTTGTAGATAATTGTGTTAGCTTTCCAGTGGCGTCGGTTTGACTTGAAAATGAATTTTGGTTTATGAGTTAAGGTCAAATTACTGCACATAGGTCACAGTGAATTTTTATGAATTTCAGCACAACTTTATCCGAATTTGAAATGAAAACTGGTATTGATTGGTACAGAATTGGTCTTAGGTGTAAACACGAAAGTTGTAGGTATAAATGTTAGCTTTCTATTGCCGTTGGTTTGACTTCAAAAGGATTTATAGAATTTGAGTTATGGTCAAATTACTGAATGTAGGTCACAATGAATAATTGATTATGATTGATGAATTAGTATATGTATGTATATGTTTGTGAATACGATATTGTCCATGATTGATGAAGTGTTATATGTATATATGATGTTTTAAGATGTTGATTATTATTTGATGTTGTTATATTGTGATATAATTGTATATGCATTACTTGAATTATATGTGAATAATTGAGACGTTGTTGACTTGCATTTGATATTATTATGTCATGCTGTTTTTGTATACTTTTGTGTTGCTGTTGTTATTTAACTAAGCTGCATGAGTCGGTCTAAGTTGATTAAGATGATGAAGTTCCAAATTATTGGATTATATAAGAGGTTGTCGATTTAAGATATTACGAGGTCGAGTCCATGCATTAGCATTTCATTGTTGGGGGCTTGATGCCCTGGAGCCTTTGCTCAATTAAGTTGAGGGCTTGATGCCTTGGGAGCCTTTTTACGCTCAAATAAAGTTGAGGGCTTGATGCCCTGGGAGCCTATTTACGCTCAAAGATTGGTACCACATGCATGATTAGAAGATTAAGTTGCATAGTCAAGAGGTTAAGTTGTCAAGTTGTCAAGTTATCAAGTTGTCGAGTTGTTAAGTTGTTAAATCATGAAATTGTTTAAAGCTGTGATTCTTTATATGAACTATTAAAGAAGTGAATTATGATATATTATTATCTATGATGAATATTATGATGATTACATGATGTTGTCTATGAGTTGTTAAATATGATTGATGATGCTTATGTTGTTAAATGTAATTGATGAATTATATGCTTAATATTATTGTTTGTGAAATCTCACCCCTTCTGTTTGCCCACCATGGGTAACTAACAGGTAACCAAGAATAGTTGATGTCGTGTGAGCTTTCCTTCTCGTGTGTCTTAGGTGCTCTGATACGTAACGGGATGGGAACTTTGTTATTGCTTTTCTATTCCTTACGTATTGTTTTTGAAGATTTATGACTATGTTTTTAGATTGGATTTTTATGAGACATTTATGAAGAGGCCTTCGTGCCAAAGACTGTTTTAGTTATTAAAATAAATTCCGCTGCGAAGTATTAAAGATCTTGTATTTGAATTTTAAAGGATAAATAGTTATTTATTCAGTTTATGATTTTAAGAAAAGAATGTGACATTCCGTTTATGTTGAAAAACTCTGATTATTTATGCGAAATTTTTATGTTGGGAAAACGGGGTGTTACACTCTCCACTCAATGGAGAAAACTAACTCTAACATAGTGATATTTAGGGAAACTATAGTGAACCTATTATTTGTCTTAAATGTGACCAATTTTAAGTTATACTACTCCGATCTTAAATTTAAGACCTTGTTAGTCAAAACTCTAGATGAATTGGTAATTAATATACTTTTATGTTTTTTATCACATTATTTCATTATTACATATTGTAGAAAAAGTTGAAAGTAATTATGAGTATCTTGGTAAAGAAATAAATAAGGTGGTTGAAAATTTAAAAGGATCTTACAAAAAAATTGAACGAAAAATCTCGTGAGAGTCATATATTTAAACATCCTTATCACCTAGATCCTATTCTCTCATTCAAATAATCCCGATAAGATGTAGTATTAGTTTTGGTGGTGTGATGACTTTCAAGGCCGTATCACCTTCGCTTAGTCGTCGGCGTTGCACAACCACAACTGCTTAGACCTCTTGCCACCACTTAGCGACTGGTTGTTACCCATAATGACAAGATCATATCCGTCGTTTGTTTCTAATATCCGTCCTCCTTCCTCTTCCTTGTAAATGGGTTGTTCAACGAACTATATACGAGATTCTGAGCAACTTGTGGGTCATGCATTTTTTGCGTATGGGTCGGTTAGCTAGCTCGAATTTTGTTTTGGTTATGTGCTCTTCTATTGTTGGGTTTCTTTGCGGACGACACACCGTCGTATGCAAGCGTTGTGGCGAGAGTCACTCGTTGTTGTTGGTCCCGTTTGATGGCATAGGTTTCACCGCAGTTTGTCGGGATATGCTGGTTTTGTTTCAAGATTTTGGCTCGACATCGTTGTTTGGTTGTCGTTTCTTTGATCTCTTTATTTGTCTTCAAAGAGTAGTTAATGCTTGACGTTGTTCTTCAAAAGGGAGTTCAACTTTTTAAAAGTTAAAAAATTGTTATTTCCAATACAAAGTTACTCGTCCTATTTTATGTTTAATTAACAAGTGTCTTAAGTACACTTTGCTACCAAGACCTAATAGTTAAAAGTAGGACATTTTTATTAAAAACAATAAATTATTGGCTTTTAAAAATTGAATATACAACTTTTCCGCATTTCTTGTACAATTTTTTTTAACCAGTGTCACATAATTACTTCCTCCGGTCATATTTATAAGAAATATTTGACTTTTTTAATTCATTGTACAAATAATGTATTTAGTCTTTATTCTAGACAAGATACATCAAAATATTCAATGCATTTAAAAAGTCAAAATTTTCTTATAAATAGAACTCAGAGTACTGGTTAACATTTTAAATAAAAAAAGCGCTGCAATTTAGAACGGGTAGGTACACGTGTCTTTTGAAAAGTAGATGCATCAAATGAATTCATTGGTCAGCAATTTTTAACTTTGAAGTTGTCTGTGGGCCTTAGCACTAAAGTGAAGTTTATGTTTTCGACGCGTGTATGTAATAGAGAAATTTAAAAGTCAAGAAAGCAAATATAAATTCAATAAATTCTGAGATGTTAATTAAAAAAAGGTCTTGTTAACTTGGTGTATAAGCTAAAAGTAGGAAGAAAATACTCTATTCTTGTCAAAATGAATGTCGTTTTAGTCAATTGCACACAAATTAAGAAATGAAATGAAATAATCATTAGACATAACACTTTTATTAAAATGCTCAAGTGAAAGACAAACCTAAAGTTGCATTGAAAATTGTGGGAGAGAATAGTTGGAGTATTTATTGAGGGTAAAATTGGGAGAAAAAATTAAAGTTGTATTAGAAATATAAAGTGACATTCATTTTAAAACAATGTTTTTGGGTTAAAGTGACACTCATTCTGAACGGAGGGAGTATATAATTTTTATTGAAAAGTGCAACTTTTAACTTTTAAAACATAGAATACACAATTTCCAAGGAATAATTTCCTTTTATAATTTCTTAATCAGTGACCCCGGGGACACCGGTTAACATTTCCCTTAAAAAAAGGGTAAAATATACATCATCCGATCATAAGTATAAGCAAATTATTCCTTTAGGAAAACAACATGGTCAACCTCAAAAAAAGAATTGGATTTGGTGTTGTAATGAATGCATGCAGTATTCGATCTCAACCGTTCATTTAAGATCAAACGAGTAAAATTAAAAATTGTGTCTTTTTAATTAAAGTGATCACAATCCTACAAGTTTTTCTCTAAAAATGAGAACTAGTAATATTAAAACACTTCTGCTTATCAAACGAAAAGAAAAACACTTCCCTTGACAAAAAAATAAAAATAAAAATTCTACTTGCTAGAAGTTGGATTAATTGATATTGGTGCTTTGACTCATTTGTAGTTATATTTTCATCGTAGCCCATAGGATAAACTATTGATTTTTCCCTATTCATTTAAAGTTGGTTTAATGGTTGGTTTGAGATCATAGAGTTTGCTCTTTTCAAATTCGATTATCCTTGGTATCAATTTTGATGGGTTAAGTTCAGTCAGAGCTATGTTCTAACTTTAAATAGGTCTACTGTAAGTGAGCTGTGAGATTGATCCTTTTCAGATTAGTTGGTTCTTGAATCAGATACCGAGTTTAAAAAAAAAAACAATAATTTTCCTTATCAAAATTATCTTACCGTAATTTAAAATAACGATTTAAATATTTAATCTTTTATTATTTTTCACTTCATTTTCATACTTATAATCAATATGCATATGAGTTTTTAAGATATATCAAATCTATAATTTTATTAACATATTGCGTTTTTAGTTTTCAAATCTATGAGGCCTTTTACTTATGTTTTAATATAAATTTTGAATTTAGTATTTAACGGACAAAAAAATGACGTAAAAACAATTTAAAAACAAAAATTATTATTAATTTTTTTAAAGTAATAACAAATAACCAATGACACGTGAACCACATTCCAACTGAACTATTTCAAAACTATAGCGCTCCTTTTTTTAGGAAAACACTATAACGCCCCTTGTTGAGTGGAATTTATGAATTTTATTAATTTTATGTGGAATATATTTTTGAAGTATTAGACCTACTTCATCTGGTTACATTTATTAAAAAATAATTTTTTGGATACATTTAATAATTAATGTATTTAATCACATTTATAGATTATATACATTAATTATTCAATATATTTAAAAAATTATTTTTTGGTTATAAATGTAACTAAATGGAGTATATTACTTCATTTGATGTACTTCTTCGACACTTCTCTCTAGTATATAGAACTTCAATGTATATTGCATGAAGGGGATCACCCTCTATCTGAACATTTAATTTATGAATTCTATCGTTACATATTTGTTTCTTGAAAAATGATTAACTTTATACCTTAAGATATAAGTTAAAAAGTTAAAAGTAGATTTTTGTATAAAAATTTTGTATTCAATGTTTCAAAGTTTAATCATTTATCTTTTGCCGCTAAGCAATTTTTGTCCTTAATTTCTATTTTAGTTTTTTAACTTGTGCAAGGACACAAGTTAGCAAAATCATTGTTTTTTCCTTCTTCTTTAAGGGTGTATTAATGTTGTGTGAAGAAATAATTTTTGTGTCTTTTTTACTAAAAATAAACGATATTCATTTATTTAAATTGTCAAAGTTAATTGATATTATATAAATTTGCTAAAAATAAAGTGATAAAACAAACTCATAACTTTCATGTTAATTGCATAAAACAGAAAAATGTTTAAATTTAAATTATGACTATATTCAAGTGTTCGAATTACTCATGTCTCCAAATATGTAACATTGACGATACTATCGATATGATATGCACTAGATCAAATCTAACTTGAAAATCTAAACGGAACAAACACCATAACTAGACATGAAAGCAAAACAAGGTTGAACAAAGACGACGAACAAAACAACAATGAACAAAAATGTCAAAATCACGAAAGAAAACTAAATATATGTGACATACATTTACTCAAATAAAAGGGAAGGAGAAAAATGATTTAGAGTAAAAAATTGACCTAAATTGATACATGAGGTTTTTCTTAGTAATTTAGTAGTATTTATTATTTCAGCATAATTTTATTATTTGTTTGTTTTATCTTCAGTTTGTTATTTTTTGGCCCATATTAGGGTTTGTTATTTCCCTATTTAAGCTTAACAGTTGTAGCCTAAGTGGATAACTTTTATTCATTCAATAATACTCCCTCCGTTCCTTTTTATGTGTCTTTTTAAAAAATTAACACCAAAATAGCGATGTGTGTTTTTGCACATTTTCTTCCTATTATACCCTCATTTTGATCCACCAATAAATTCTTATTTTTTTTTGCACACACTTTATATTTCCAATAAATTTAATATGTTATCTTTCTCTCATAACAAACAATTGTTACTTATTATCTTTTTCTCCATCAAATTCATATTTTTTTGTGTGCTCAGTTTATATTTCCAATAAATTTAATATGTTATCTTTCTCTCATAACAAACAATTGTTGCTTATTATCTTTTTCTCCAACAAATTCATATTTTTTTTGTGTGCTCTCTCTCTCTCATAACAAACAATTGTCAATTTTTTTAAATATTGTGCACCTCTTTTTAATTATTTTAAGTCAATATAAAAATTATATTGATGAAACTTCTTATTCATTGTCATCTTATTCTTGTTCTTGTATCTTGTCAAATGAGTATTCAACTATTGTTCCCTCTTCACCTCTCATCAACAATTCCAACGAGTCTTCCACTTTTTCTCCCTTTTGAACATCTGTGGAGTCTTTTATTTTTCTTTTCTCAAATCTGTACTTTTACTTTACACTTGAAATTTTTAACAATTGCTACTCATCTTTTTTATAGAATTTTAACTTACTTGGAACCATTGTTTGTAACAAAATTACGTTAAAATGTGAAGATAACAAGAAACAAATTTTGTTTAAGAAAAACAAACTTTAGTTTTCCAAATAGATATCATTAATTAGTTTTATTGAAAAAGATAAGAGTAATTGACAAAGGGTAAAATTGATAAATCATACCTTTAAAATATCAAAAAGACAATTAAATAAGAACGAAAAATTCACCCTAAAAAGACACTTAAAAAGGAACAGAGGGAGTATTTTAGAGAGTTTTCTCAATTTCTGGTGGATCCCGGAGCCTTATTTTCACAAGTTTGTCACTTGCAAACTTTTTCTTTTTAATCTAGGATTAATGCTTGCTAGCCTACGCTTCTGTATTGGGTCAGTTGGTATCAGAGCATGGTTTCTCCTGTTCTTTTCCTAACGGATTAGCCATGGGAGATCAACTGATGATGAGGGTAGAGTTTGTCGGCATAACGACGACTCTTACCACGACCATCAAAGCTTTGTCAGATCAGATGACGACGTGGATAGTTAAGGTTGACAAAAAGAATGCCAACAACAACACCACCAACAACAACAGAAACAATCCGAACATAGGAGGACCAATTCCGATTATTAGGCCTTCGTAATAAAAAACATACTATTGTTACGTACCAAAAATCAGAACATACCTGTGAATCTGATTTGGAATACTATGAGCGTAGATATTACAACAAATTGCCGGATGATTACTACAAGTTTAAAATCTCCAAATTGATATATCGTTGTTCGTTTTGTTACAACAAAGATTACTCCTTGACCGACCTTTTGAGACATGCTTCCAGAATAGCAGGTAACTCACGTAACACAATTAAAGATATTGCTAAACACTCTGTTTTGATAACGTATATTCTAAGAATTCTTACGCCGCTGAAAGAGGAGATCGACGTTGCAAGGACGACCGAAGCGTTTCCGACACTTAACCTATTGTTAGTATGGTCGGAGAACATTCAGTCACCGAACCTATTGTTAGTATTGAGGAGACTGATGGGAAGTCAACACCTTTTGCATCTCCTCTAGGTTTGAGGGTACCGACGAGTGATGAGGTTGGAAGTGTCAAACAAATTGAAGAAGACATAAAGGGTGCAACCACAGATGATAAGGTGATTTTGGAAATGTTTAAGCATACTGAAGAAGATAGAAATAACGACTTTGTTATTCCATTGGATGTTGATGAGTTAGAAAATTCAGTGGCAGATGATGTTCAAGAATCAAGGAATAGGAAAACTCCATTTGAAGGTGTACATGAGAACCAAACTGTTAGAAAGCATGTGGTGTTCTTGGAGGTGAATCAAGGTTGAAGCCAAAAAAGAGGATGGGAAATGACTCCAATGGCATAAAGGAAAAACCTTAAAATTACTATGCAAATGGTCGCGGCTGGTGGGACTACTACATGGAAGGTGTTGATAATACGGAATTAGGATGGACAAAGAGTGCTGAAACTTGGAATGGAAGAGCATCTCCTACATTCCTTCACTGGCATAATGGAAATTGCTATATTTTTCAAATTAAACCATCTTTACATTTTACTCAATGGGATCGAGGAGGGTATTCTCTTTTTATTGGAGGGGTCAACAATGAATGGAGAGTTCTTTATTAGAATTAGAACTCGGGGTCAAGTTCTTCAGAGGTGGAGGAGACCGATGCAAAAGGTTTTTTTTTTAGTAATTTAATAGTATTTTATTATTTCACAATAATTTTATTATTTGTTTGTTTTATTTTCAGTTTGTTATTTTTCGGCCCATTAGGGTTTGTTATTTCCCTATTTAAGCTTAACAGTTGTAGCCTAAGTGGATAACTTTTATTCATTCAATAATATTAATATTTTAGAGTTTTCTCAATCTCTGGTGGATTCCGGAACCTAAGTTTGTCGCTTGCAAACTTGCTAGTGCTTGCTAGCCTACGCTTCTGTACTGCGTGATAAATCATCCCTCTTTGAATGGATGAAGAAGAAGAAATTAGGATTGTATGAATGAGAGAGAGATTCGTTTAGTTATGAAATTGTCACTTCTAAGACCCGTCTACTTTGTAAAAACATTATTTTAATTTCATTTTTTTAAAATACGTGTTCGTTTTAAATTGTTAATAGGAAGATGTAATATTCTGGAGAGCTGGTCCCTCTTATTTCTCTTTAGGTTTTCTCTTTCATTTTATTCGTTGAGGGTGATTTCGACACAAAATCATAATTTTTTTTTTATTTTTTATCTTTTTATCTATTTCAACCTAAGTAAATGGTTTTTACATAGAACTAGGTTTTTTTTCCTCTGTGATTTCGTCATTTGTGTACAAAGTTGCGTTGTTCGTCGTCTTGTGCATTGTTGTTTGATTTTTCGTCTTGCTGCGGCTGATTGAAAAATTGGTTATTCAATCGTTGATTTGGGCGAACATGTGCAGATTCGACGACACCAGTATTTCGGTCACTCTAATTTTATCATATTATCTTTAGGCATTTTGCTGTTGTATGCTAATAAGTTAAATGCGTACACAATTTATCCTTTACATTTTTAGCGGTGCTGAATGATAATTTAAATGAATAAATCTCATTTTACTTTTGTCAAAAAAAAAATATAATACTCTTGAAGTGGATGATGTATTTATGGAAATACTACAACCAAGTTTTGGAAACTTCAAATTCACACAATTGTTTCAATTGTTTGTTAGGAAAATGATGTATTTAGGAATTAAAAATTTGAAGGGTTTCAATTGAGGGCTGTTAGGAAAATGGGAATGGTTCCGATGCGCACCAAAAAAACAGTCTTTGGTAGAGTATTGGAGTTCAATTATGGAGTGACAAACAGAAGACTTGATAGGGAGAGGAAAAATGGTTCGACGTGGTGGAAAGATTTGCAGAATATTGAAAAAGGGATGTGGGGATTCAACTGAATTGGTTTTTTGAAAAATTAAGATAAGTCGTTGGGAATGGTGAAGAAACTTTGATAATTTGTTCAAAAGAAGGTGTTTTGAACGAGTCTCAAATCAAATGTATAAGCGGGTGCAATGTGGTTGAAAATATTGCTCATTTAACTTTGAATGTCCTACAAGTGTGGGGGTGTCGCAAAGGATTGTATTAGGTTCAGTCTTGCTACTAATATTTGATTTAGGAATTGATGAAAAATTTAATATCACTAATCAAGTTATTCCCTGTGTTTTAGCATATCCAACATAAATTAGAAAAACATATGCATTTGATCTAATTATGCATAATTAGGTAGAATACTTTCTATTTTAAAAGATTTAATTTTTTTAAGATTGCAATAGTGATGATGTAAGACATCAAGAAGAAAGAAAATCAAGGTTTTCTCAGCTTTATGTCAAGACACCTATTTATATTCTTTGGATATGTTGCAGTGCCAAACCCCTCCAAAATCAAATAAGCCAAACTTGATAAGAGTCATAAAGCTTGGAGTCCAATACATAACATATACAACAGTGACAAAAACTTCTAAATAAGAGTCATAAAACTTGATTAGAGTCATAATTAATGCTTGGAAATTATTGTGAGCCCACCATTGCTTCCTAAAATGAAGTTCTTTAGTTTGAAGTTACAATGGAAACAAACAAAAGTTGTGTTTAGAGACATGCAAACAAATATCAAGACACAAATATATTACAAATTAAAACAAATATCACACATTAAACCATGACAAAACCATCAGTTCATACCTCTTACACAATCTTTCAATTTTCCATAGAAGAAAAACAACAGTTAAAGACTAAAAAAATAACAAAAAAATATAACAGATGAGGAACCAAGAAAAAGAAGCATAACCCAAGAATCTCTATAACAATAAGCAGTTAGCTAGTCAATGCCCACGAAGCTTGAAGAATGAACAACAAAATCATTATGAAATAAGCACATATATCCAATAGAGAAACCAATTAAGAAACAATAGCATAGAGGTACAATCCAATATATTCATAAATAATGTAACCAATCACAACATCAAAGTGCACATGTATCATTGGTCTTTAGTCATATGAGTAACATTTGGTAATGTTGTTGTTTGCAGAAAAAAAATGATACCAAATGGGGTAGCACTTCGGTGACATTATCGTGCCAATGTCATGTGATGTGATATTGGCCAACCATAATGTGACAAGTGATTTTCTCTCTCTCTCTCTCTCTCTCTCTCTCTCTCTCTCTCATAAAAACTTAACACGCATCATTATCAAAATCAAAAGAAATCATTCGACAATTGCAAAGCAGGCAACAACAAGAAAAAGAAGGAAAATTGAATACTTCATCCATCCCATAATAACTTAGTCTTTTGTTCGTTTCAAACATATTAAGAAAAAGTGTATAATTTCGGGCTAAAATTAAATACTTTCAATCAAATTATGAAAATTAGTTTGGACTAAAATGAATGCCTCAGGGAGTATAATTTTGGTTGTACAGTAAAAAACTTTCCAAGGATAGATGGACCAAATTTTTGCGCAAATCGGGAGGATGTGATTCAAGTAGAGTCAGTAGGATATGGACTATTCGATTAAGATTAGACGGTTTAAATTTGACTAATTGCATGCAGTCGTTTGCACTCAACCTAAATCCGACGATATGCAATGCTTCTTTGTTATACTTCTTCATCCCCAACTACAATACCCACCAAAGGTTTTACCATTTTTTCTTTCTCTCTTTCGGAACCTACCTATTCTTTCCACCTAACAACTGTACCTAACAACAATTTTACCTTTTTTTCCTACCTCTCTTCTAGAACATATCAATTCTCACTATTAGCAAGCGATCAATATGAGATTTTGTAGTACAAAAGAAACGTTTGAAGTTATAGCAGTCTAGCAGACTATGAAGGTTGCTTGATAATTGATATGCCACCTTAATCCCAGTGCCATATGCATTTTTCTAAGAAATTCGAGAAAGAAATATACAAAATTAAAATACATCGCTTGTAGAAAAATTAAAGCAAGCTAATCGATCTGAAAATTTGCTCCAGAAGTATACTTTCATCGTATATTTACAAGTGCCAACTATGACGCAACAAAGGAAACTTAAAAAAATAAATCATACATTGGTAGCTGAAATTATCGTCAAAATAACATCGTGGTGTAGCTGAAATTATCGTCAGAATAACATCATGGTGTAGCTGACGCACATTGCTAATCAATTAGAGCTATAATCTATTGTATTACTGCATAACAGAAAAACAGATTTGACCTACTTGATTTGCAGAATTGATCTCAATTATTTCTAACTGGTATGGATTTAAATGACTAGAATTTGAACTTGCCCTACCTATAGATACAAGGATTTCACCACCTATATAATGTCACTGTCTCATTTTATAAATTTTGAATCATAACAAAATTATAAAACCTAACTCATATTATGTATCTGTAGTTTAATTTTTCTCATCCTTTTTCATAGTTTCTATGTGTTGTACATCAATCAAGCATCTATTATAGAAGCAATTTCCTTCATTAAATCTTCCACACACAAAAAAAGCATCACTTAAAACATTTAAGCTTTAAACAAATCATTGAATCTTCCACACACAAAAAATATCATTGAATAGAAACAATTTCCTTCATTTTGTTCTACCATTGAAACTCAAATATGTACATTGAAATTGAAAAATAGATAGTTCATTGGCAGAAAATAAACAAATCATAGAGAAAAGCATAGAGAAAATAGATTTCATCATTGTCCAGGGAAGTTGTAACTTCGTTATAATAACAAAGTTAGGTGATCAAGAGTAAAACTGGTAGGTCTTGGCTTCAAGTATAATACTCCTCAATGCTCCAATGGGTGCTAGAACCATTATACATACCCCAAGAACAACACATATCTGTAACATATGGAGCAAATATTAAACATGTGCTTATAAACATTAATAAATTATTCAAGAACTTAAAGAAGAAAAAAATACAATAATTAAAGATGCCTACCCAATTAATCCACCAAGACAAGCTGAATCTCTTTGGTTTGTAGAGTTTAAGCCACACAATACATGGAAGCTGAAAATTTAATAGAATGAAAAGTTAAGCAAGATTATGATTATCCTAAGAAAATTTAGTAATTACATTTACAATTTCTCATGGCTTACATAATATGTTGCTGGAGCAAAAGCAAATCCTCCAAAAAATCCTAAGAGGCCACCGAAAAATGGGAAGGTAATGGCAATGAACATTGTTAATGCTGAAAGAAAAAAACAATGCAAATATTAATATTTGTCGTTAAAAAATCAAAGTTGTACACTACTTTATTTCACTTACCCACGTATACATTACGCACAACAAAACGAAGCATTTTACTTGATTTGAAATTCAGTTTCTCCACCAACCACTTATTTTCAATCAAGTCAAACACTGGCATCGCAAAAACCTACATCAACAATCAAAATATGAAATTAAAATTATAAATGTAGGACTTTGTTATCATAAAAAAAAAATACAAACTACAAATTTTTAAATGATCTATAGAATTAACTTCTTCTTTTTATGAAATTAATTATGGAAACATATTTTCAAGACTAAATTGTGTACCCAAAAGAAATGAGATCGATACTTTTAAATTCAAGAACTACTTTGAAATTTAACTTGATCATGACCTTATGTTCCCATCTTAAAAATTTATGGACTAAATCAAAACAATGGTTAACTAAGAAGTTTTGTAAAAGAATTAAATTTTACCTGATAACTTCCAATCACATGCAAAACCACAAAAAAGTTAGCCATTGCAATAAGCCAAGCTGGGTTTTCCAAAGACACGAGGATATTATCCTTAACCCCATTGCCAAATATCCAATAACCGATAATAGCAACAGGGAAGTAGCACAAAGCAACAATAATGTAGGCAACAACAACTCCTTTCCACATTGGACCCTTAGATGGTTTCTCCGGTGTAGACGGAATTGTTGCTTGGATCTCCAGCACCACACTGTGTCCAGCAAAGGCAAATGCAACAGCGCCGAGTGCATTAAAGAAATCAAAGACAGATCCTGCAGTAGTTGTAGCTTTGCTACTATATTGTACATTTTCTAGTACTCCCTTGTGTATACTACCAGCCCAAGCAATTGTAGAGTAACTGAAACACAAACATAAAAGATTTAAATTAGCTTGTTTCATATTCCACAAGTTGGATATAATGAGTGGTGAAAATAAAATGAGCAAAATAATGGAATATTTGCATAATCCAAAATACAAATTTGAGCCTAAAAAGTAATATAGAGAATAAAAAGATGTCGATATACCTCATGGACATGACGGCTGCCACCAAAGATACACCGGAAATGGAGTTCAAGTTTGGTAGATGAGACAATACAAAATGAGCAGAGGCAAAGATCATAATGAAAAAGCTCAATTTGATTGGTTTGCAACTTGGACAGACTGTATTGTGAAATTTTTGCAATGATGCACCTCCGGTGACCATGTAGACAATGTCCGACCCGACCTGTACCACAAGTTGTTGAGGCATCACAATCCACAACCCTAACTTTTCACCAAAAGCATGTTGCCCTAATTCATTATATGTATCAAGACGTTTTCCTGGAACCATCTCATGCATCTCAACCATTTGCCACAAGGTGTACAGTGTGATGATCCATGAAAGGACAAGTATAGCCAAACCTGGACCCCTGAGTAGAATAAAACAAATATTGATTCATTAAAGGAAAAAGCTTGTTGGTGCAACATGTTAGTGCATGAATAGCAACGAATTAATATTGGTCTTTAGATATACTTGAGATTATAAGCTTTGTTGACTTTCATTTATTTGAAACATATAATAACACTAGCTTCCTTTATCGTGTGCCAATCGGGTTACAGTTTTTCGCACTGTATAGCAATTCTCTTCATTAAATCCTTTAAAAAATGAAAATAAATGTAAGTCGTACAGAGAATTTGCAACTTCTACTAATCATTTTAGTGAAACCTTTATCAACTACACCAGATTGGTAAAAAAATAAATTAATACAGTCAAATAATACTATAGTAAAGTAAAAACTAAAATAAAAATTATATTACATTATGTTTTTTTAATAAAAAAACAACTACAATATATAAATCCAATTTGCTTGGTTTTAAGTGATACTATATTTCTTTAAAAAAAAAAAGTAATACTATATTTTCCTTAAAAAAAAGTAATATAATATATTTGAAAACATAAGAATCATACAACTAATTATTTTTTGTTAATTTTATTTTACAGAATGGTTTATTTTATTTTAGAGAATATTTCATGGTGCGTGTAATTAGGGTTTGAAATATACCATCCAAGAGCTGCCATGGAAAAGGGGAGACCAAGAACACCAGCTCCAACCATGGCAGTGACATTGTGGAAAGTCGAGTACCACCATTTTGCATTCCTTCCAGAATTACTTGGAAGTTGGTCTTCCTTTTGTTTTTCCATCTATTTGAAAGAGAACAATAAATTAAAAGAGTTATCAAATAGGTATAACTAAATATGTACTTTAAAATAAAAAGAAATTGAGGAAAGAGTCACATAATATATGCATTTAAAATATAAATAATTTTTGTTTTCAAGTAGAAGATAAAAGACACCTAACTAGTTAAACCTTTCACCCCATTAGAAAACCTATTCTTAGAAAGTCACTTATTATAGCAATATCCTCGTAGTAGTTATATTAGAATAATATTCTCATAGTCTATCTAGAATTTAAATTGTAAATGAAATAAACCCTAGGTTTCTCTCAAATGATTTTAATTATCTATACATACATGAATTAAACTAAACTACCTTTTATTCACAATTATCCTTTCTATTCATAGAAATCCATACTATACATAAGATGTCAAATCATGTTCATGGATTGGACTCTCCTACCTTTATACTTTGAATCTATAAGAAATAGAGATGTACTATGAATTTAATTTGAATTATTCTATTGAAATCCGAAGCTTCTATATACGATATAGACAACTTCATCAAATTCAAAATTTCCTAAACACAAATATGCCTATTTTGATTATTCCTCGCATAGGATCATCATTCTATTTTTTGTTTTGAATTGAAATATATGACTACTTACACCTCTACAAAATTGATTAATTATAAGGAGTATGAACAAAATAATAACCTCTAAAATAAATAATAGCTAAACAAAAAACAAAATAGGTTTGAAACCTACGGTTTGATGCTGAGGACCAGAGTTGATTTCCAGGAATGCTGAAACCGAAAAAGAAAGAAAGAGGAGTGAAGGATGATGAAATGATGTACTCAGAATATGAAATGTGATTTTAAAGGATAAGTGATGTGATTATTTAAAGGATTATGAAATGTGATTTTAGATATACTCAAGTAACCAAAAATCAAAGTTTGTTACACACAAAATTTGTGACTCAACAATTTTGTTTTTGTTTTTGTTTGTTGAACTAAAAAATGGGAGAATTTGTTACTCTTTGCATTTGTAACGAATATCGCCTTTAAAGGAGAGAAAAAGAAAAGAAGTGTCGTTTTTTTGTTGGCGAAAGAAGTGTCGCTGTAACAACTTTATTCAAAGACATTAAATTATACTATATTATATACTATATATATATATTTTTTTTAAGGATCTATACTATATCTATGCTTCTATTATATACTACTAGCAAAAATACGAACACGTTTTCGCTCTTTTTATTACACTAACGCGTGTAGATTATCAACGATGTTTTATATAAAATATTGTTTGTAATTTACACACAATTTTTTTTTATAAAGTATCATTGATAATCTACACACGTTAATGCAATAAAAATAGCGAAAAAAAGTGCTCGTCTTTCCGCTAGTAAATATATAAAGAAAATAACATGTTTTGACTTCCTTAAATAACAATTTCAAGGCAAGTGTTATTGACCTTACACTGAGTTGTGATTGCTAAAGGTCGAAAGTTTGACGTTGGAGCAAGGGATCATGGAGGTGCTTATATTGGCAGAGCAAATCCAGGTGTTGACTAAGTCATAGTAGAATTTGCCGATTCAAGAAGAAGTAATAGAGATGCATGATCCTAATGTCACTGGATTTGTAGATAGCGAGAACCGAAGGGGAGCGCGGAGAGGATCCAGAAGAAAGAGAGAGGGTTATGACTTATGAGAGAAGAAGAGAGAGACATCATGGTCGGATTAGGCAAGTGTGCCAAATCGTTTACCAAGTAATAAAGTGTAAGTGGAGTATCGTATGATTGTCGTTTCATCCAAACAATTCGTGTTACTTATTTTGTTTGACGATATAATAATAATAAAAGAGTTAAGGGTTAGAGATTGCAATTTTTATATGTTTGCAATCGAACGAGTTACCTATTTTGGTTGTAGAAAAGTAAGTAGTGGTTAGGATATTAAATAACATTCATGTCGCGTTTATTTATGCACTTTAGGTGTCTAATTCGTCTAGTTTCTTAACTAATTAATTCCTAGATAGGCAGATGTAAATATCAAGATATAAACATCAATATTAAGTCATGTCACAACCTAAGAACATAAGTTAGGGTTGCACTACAATACCAATAAACTAAACCTACTAAAACTTTATAGCAAACAGAAAATAAATAAATAAATAAACGACATTAAATTAAATAATTATCTAACAAAATAAATATAAGCTCATCTTAGAACAATAATCTAAAAAGATTTAGTTACACGTGGTAACTGAAGACAAATTAGTAAAAGATAAAATCATACCCTAGAAAAACAATGAGAAGATAGAAATACTCCTCATGAAGCTCTTAGAATCGCCTTCCTCTTGAACTGCTCCAGTTCTGAACGATAAATTATGAATGAGGAAGACAATATTTATAGAGAGAGTTTCCACCTGAGTTTGGGATGAAAACGCGGACTTTACCCATAAAAAAGCATGAAAAGACATTTTTTCCTGCACTTATTTAGTGCACGGGTTGCACACCACATGCCCTAGGAGCATGTGAGTGCATCACGACCCCTTTTTCTCCGTTTTTCCGTCGTTTTGGGCGGTTGCTTCCATATAAGTTGTCTTGAAACCTGGGAACATATTTTCTCCCTCTGTAAAATCTTATGAGGCCTCTTGAATCTTCATTCTTGATCTTCCCAAGGTATTTACAAATCTTCGGATGTTTTTGCTTTGCCGATTTGCATGATTTCTTCGTAAATTACTTCAAAAACACCCTAAAATTGCTATGTTTTGGGAAGACTAGAATTGCAGACTCAAATATAGAAAACATTATAAATGTCTTGAAATCATAGGCAGTTTCTCTAATACTCCTCCTTATTGCTGGTATAACTTAGTGAAAAAGATTGAAAAACAGGCTAAGAATAACGTAAGATGACCTGTCATCAAGATACCCTTTTTAGAAAGAAAAAAAAAAAAGAGACGATAAAGAGTGGATGTTTTGGTGAGTTCATGAGAAAAAGAGGGGATTGGGACACTGGCAGAGATAGAAAAATAGTTTGGGTGAGCCATTAAAATAAACTATAAATATGTAAACACAAAATTAAAGTTGTAATAAGCATTAATCATGAAGTTGAAGTGGTGGAGTTTGAATAAGCATCTCTGGGTTGGGATTCATGAGGGAAGAAGAAAGAGATATGTTTCAATTGTGCATGAATAACATTCGACTTGTTGTCTCTTGACACTTGGATAACAGTTGGGTTGTTGCATGCATTCCTCATGAGATTTGGTTTATTTCATGAGTAACATTTGGTCGTTGCATGTATTTTTCTTGACACTTAGTTTATTGCATGTATTCTTCACGAGTCTTGACATTTGTTTTATTGCATGGATAATGATAGACGAAAGATGTAAGGTTTAAGTATATTTTTGGTCATGTCAACTCTTTGTTTTAGTGCCTCTAATTTTTTTTTCAACTTTTAGTCTTCTAAATGTTTTTCATCTTAACTTTTGGTCCATCTTTTAAAGTAAACTTATACGTAGAATTCATATTTTTGAATTAAATTTTGCAGAAAATTTAAAATATTATATGAATCTCTCCAAAAAAGATTTAGAATTTGTTAACAAAACATGAATTTTTATATTTGCGGCGATTAAAAATTCATATTTAATTTATCTTTTGTTAAAAAATTCTAATTTTTTTAAGAGATTTTTACAATATTCTAAATATTTGTGCACAATTTCATTTAAAAATACAAAAAATTATTTAAAAATAGAGACCAAAAGTAGTGATTGAAAATTTTATAGGGACTAAAAGTTGAAAGAAAATTTTAAAAGGACTAAAACGAAAAGCTGGTATATTTATAGGGACTAAAATTATATTTAACCCATGATGTAAATATTGGCAAGTGCACTAAATCGTAACAAGTAATAAAGTAGTAAGTTTACCGTCTCCACATAGATTGTCATTCAACTCGGTAATTAGTCAAACTTATTTGAAAGTAAATAAAAGTAAATAGATTAAAAGGGTTGCAGGGTTAGATTACCTTGCGCAATACAAAGTTAGGTTGGCTTGATTCAAATGCATAACAACGATTAGGGAATTATTGAATCCCCCATTCTTCTTTGTTGGAATCAACTCGATAATCATGTAATATCCCGTTAAAATTTCTTAGACTGCTATGTCATTTAAACGTGTCAGAGAAGAGATCTTTAAATCATAATTAAGTTATTTTGGAGAAAACTGTCATAAATGATTAGGAGCTGTGTGTACATGTTTGGTTTGCCGCCGTAAAATTTAAGCTATAATTGATTACTTCAATTTTATTACTTCTTAACTTAGCTTAAATCTCCTCCAAACTTATCCTCGGAACCATCTGAGGAAGAATTCATCGCTATAACCCAAGAAGAACGCTCAACAGGAATAATCTATGATTTACCCATCAATTTATGATGATTCGATTTCTTCATTGGCATTGTGAAAGCAAAAACAAGAAAATAGTTGGAGTATCCCCTGATTGTGGGAAGATCATTGTTTGCAACTGCAAATCTACTTTTGGACGGAGAACAAGGAGAATTAATTATCCCCCGATTTTCTTATCATATATTTTCTTCAATTTGGAGATGTATCAAGCATAAGTGTTTTAGTTGTCTTGGACAATGTAACTTGACAATTTGGTAATGGTGATGACGTTATCATTTGCATGGTGTTTTAACTACAAGAAACTTGTTCCCTAGTGAAAGCCAAAATCGGTCATTAGGGTTAATTTCCGTAGTTAAATGTTCCGAGGACATTGACTGATGGCCACATTAGTTGTGTATTATTCTCAACGACTTGAAACAGAAATTTGCCCGTCTCTCATTGGCAAATGGCGGTCACTACCACTAAAATTAGTTTAATCAATATAATAAAATGTCATAATCAATATTATTGGAATTTGAAATTGATTACTATAATCAATTTTTAGAATAAATTCTTGAAGTGACTTAACTAGAATAATTCTCCCTAACTATGAACTATTATATCATTCATTCACCAAATCCAATACTCAATACTCATAGAAATACTCAATACTCATAAAATTCAAAATCTATATATACTCCATTGCTCATTTAATTTATGGTAACAAAATTTGAATCACGATTCCTAATAGCTTATCAGACAAAATGACATACTATCAAGTTATAACTTACAATCACTTCTAAAATCACTTCATACCTAAAAAAACTTACAATCACTTCTACAACAGGGCATAATAAATCATATTTTAACTTCTAATTTGTGGATCTTCAACAAATCACACTTGGAGAAGCTACATAATTTAATGATCATGCATAACCTACACTTCACTTCGTCAATATATGTAATCAACACATAATGAACAATGTATATAAAAGCTGAAATGCACTCATCTCGTTGTTAACCAACTTATTCATTAATGAAGTTATCTTCAACAGTAGCAGGTGCACCAAAGCTATTACCAACATCAACAAAAGTTGGAAGTCCACGAGTTGTCAAGTAAAATAATCTTATATGCTCGTGAGAAAGAATTGTTACCAAACAAGTCTATTTTGATCATATGAACTTATAAGCTACGTTATCCGCTAAAAACTCGAAAACTGACATCGCCAAACAAGACCTAAATTATGATATCATAGTATACACAAAGTCATAATAATCTTGTGACGGAGAAAATTACAAATTTTGGTCTGTTTGGATAAACAACTTATACCATAAGCGCTTATCATAAGCTATTTCCATAACTGTTTTCATATAAGCTAGAAGTTGTTTTCATAAGTTATCCTAGAAAGCTTACGAAAATAAGTTGAAAACAAGTTATGACCATGTCATAAGTTGTTTTCTTAAGTTCTCCCAAATAGTCTCTCAAGTTGAAATCCTACTGGAAGACGATCGTGATTCATCCACGATTTTATTTCTATGACATTTCAAGTAAGTATATAATCAACTTTACTATAACAAAAATTGAAATCAACAACATTTCAAGTAGTAATACAGAGATCAGTAACCAACCTTGAAAGAAGGTACTGGGAGCAACAAAATCAAACCTAAGAACATAGCATAACACAGTTAATTAATTGTAAATTGATAATGGTGGTTGTGATCAACGAGTGTTGAATACTTGAGAGCATCGGGAACGATGGTAACGAGACGGTTAATTAAAGGTTTGGTCCAACAGGAATTGGGAGAAGAACAACAAATAGATAGATGATCACACCAAACTTCTTTGAATAAACAGTGCAAGACTTGCATGCCATAGGTATTGGGCACTTTTCTTGGAGTGTGGATTTAGATTGAAAGGTTAGGTATTTCATTCAGAAAGATGAGAAATTTTATTCTTTGGAAAAACTCTCATGATGGAATCTCTTTTCAAAATGCATATTCTTTTAATTGCACTCCTGGTCAGTACATATCTTGGACTAACCTATATCTAGCACAATTCATTCCCTCCTTCTAAACCTATGTTTCTTTGGAGGACCTTGCAGGATAAGTTACCTATAGATGATAACCTTTCATCATTGTAGTCATCGGTAGCTCAAATTGTCGTCAAAATAATATACTGGTGTAGTCGACGCACAATGCTAATCAATTAGAGCTGTAAGCCTATAACCTATTATGTTATAGTTCATAACAGAAACACTGGCCTATTTGATTTGCAGAATTGATCTCAATTATTCCTAACTGGTATGGATTTAAGTTACTCAACTATTTCGACCAAACACTCTTAGAAACATTATTTATTCACAATTTAAAGTAGAATGAATGATGGCAATGATGCCCTAAATTTGGAGGTTTAACCAAATCCTGTATTATGAGTTCCTTGAAGATCTACACTTTGCTTCCATTCTAAGCAATGAAAGGAATTTTCATATGGTGTTCTGCAACATAAGTTCTGGGTCTCTGGATACAAGGATTTCACCACCTATATGATGTCATGGTCTCATTCTATGAACATCTTCAACAAAATTACAAAACCTAGCTCATATATATAATGTATCTGTAGCTTAATTTCTCATTTTTTTTTTTAATACTTTCTAATTTTGTACTTCAACCAAGCATCTATTATAGATGCTACAGCGCCAAATTCACATAAAACACTTAAGTTGGAAAAAAAATCATTGAATCTATCACACACAAAATAGATGCAATTTCCTTCATTGAATAGAAACTCAGTTATGTACATTGAAATTGGAAAATAGATAGTTCATTGGCAGAAAATAAATAAATCATAGAGAAAAGCATAGAGAAAGTAGATATCATCATTGTCAAGGGAAGTTGTAACTTGGTTATGATAACAAAGTTAGGTGATCAAGAGTAAAACTGGTAGGTCTTGGCTTCAAGTATAATACTCCTCAATGCTCCAATGGGTGCCAAAATCATTATACATAAGCCAATAACAATACTTATCTGTAACAAAATAGAGCAAAGAAATTAAACATGTGCATATAACAATATAAATTATATTATAAAGTTGATAGAGAAAACAAACAATAATTAAAGATACCTACCCAATTAGTCCACCAAGAGAAGCTGAATCTCTTTGGTTTGTAAAGGATTAGCCACATGATACATGGAAGCTGAAATGTAATATAATGAAAAGATGAGCAAAATTATGATAATCCTAAGAAAATCCAGTGATTATATTTACAATTTTTCATGGCTTACAAAATATGTTGTTGGAGCAAAAGCGAATCCTCCAAAAAATCCTAGAAGGCCACCGAAAAATGGGAATGTAATAGCAATGAACATTGTGAATGCTGAAAAGAAATTTGTAAATACACAAAACCAAAGTTATAACATGTCATAACTACAATTGTACATATACTAATATTGATCATTCCAAAAAAAAATAATTTATAAACTATTTTATTTCACTTACCCACGTATGAGTTACGCGCAACAAAACGGAGGATTTTACTTGGTTTGAAATTCAATTTCTTCACCAAAACACCTTCAATCATGTCAAACACCGGCATTGCAAAAATCTACAACAAAAACCAAAATATGAAATTAAAATTGTAAGTGCAAGACAATTTTATGCTAAAAAAAATTAACAAAATATTAAAATGATCTGTTAAATTAAATTCTTTTTTCATTAAATTAATATTGTAAGCATAATTTCAAGGACCAAATTATCATACAAAAAAAAAAAGAAAAATCATTGTACTGACAAGCTTGCAAACATAATTTCTATATAGTTAAAATAATTTGAATTTTACCTGATAGCTTCCAATTACATGTAAAACTACAAATAGGTTAGATATTGCGATGAGCCAAACTGGTTTTTCCAAAGAGATTAGGACATTATCCTTAACTTCATTACCAAACACCCAATAACCAATAATAGCAACAGGAAAGTAGCACAAAGCAACAACAATGTAGGCAACAACAACACCTCTCCACATTGGACCCTTAGATGGTTTCTCAGGTGTAGATGGAATTGTTGCTTGGATCTCGAGCACCACATTATGTCCAGCATAGGCAAATGCAACAGAGCCGAGTGCATTAAAGAAATTAAAGACTGATTCTGCAGTATTTGTAGCCTTGCTACTATATTGTACATTTTCTTGTACTCCCTTGTGTACACTAGTAGTCCAAGCAATTGTAGAATAACTGTGTAAATGCAAACAACCAAAATTTAAATTAGCATGTTTCATTCCTCATTTAAGAAGCAAAATAATGGAATATTTGCCTAATCCAAAATACATATTTGAGCCTAAAAGTAATATAGAGAATAGAAAGATGTCGATATACCAAATGGACATGACTGCTGCAACCAAGGATACACCGGAAATGGAGTTCAAGTTTGGTAGATGACACAATACAAATTGAGCAGAGGCAAAGATCATAATGAAATAGGTCAATTTGATATTTTTGCAACTTGAACACACTGTATTGTGGAACTTCCGCAATGATGCACCTCCGGTGACCATGTAGACAATGTCGCCCCCAACTTCTACTATAAGTTGTTGAGGAACCACAATATAAAGGCCTAACTTTTCGCCAAACGCATGTTGACCTAATTCATGGTATCTATCAAAACGTTTTCCCGGAATCATTTCATGCATCTCAACCATTTGCCACAATGTATACAGAGTGATGGTCCATGATAAGAGAAGTATAGTCAAACCTGGACCCCTGAGTAATAGAAATGTTGATTGATTATTAACTTTAAAGCATAAAAGTTATAAATCTATTTTGTTTCTTATTTTATGTTAGAGAATACTTCATGACAAGTGTAATTAGGGTTTGAAATATACCATCCAAGATATGCCATGGAAAAGGGGAGACCAAGAACACCAGCTCCAACCATTGCAGTGACATTGTGGAAAGAAGAATACCACCATTTTGCATTCCTTTCAGAACTAACTGGAAGCCAGTCTTCAATTTGTTTTTCCCTCTCTGATGATTTTCCTCTTTTTCCTGCACTCTGTGGGTTTCCTTCAACCTATTTGAACGAGAACAATAACTAAATGAGTTCATATACACTTGCATGAGTAAAAAAAAAAAAAAACTATACACTTGCATATACATTAAAAAAAAAACCTTGGTGCAAATAAGATAAATACTAGAAAATGAGCAAGCCTTGACCAAACAAATAAAAAAAATGAGCAAGTCAAATCACAATGATATATATAAATACAGAAACTGCCTCTAAAAAAATGAACACAAAAAATTAACTATTATAAAAATAATTTGATTTATTAGAAAAACTAAAAAATAATAATTCTAGTAGCATTTAATGAGAATATCAAGATTATCAGACTTAGCAATTAATGATATTTGACCAGTATGTAATTAATTATGGCACGTTATTTTGTTGAGAGAGAACAAAATTTCAGAAATTCCAAGTATTTGGACATTTTGTCAAACAAAAAATGTATCTAGCCAAAATCTGAGACATAAGAGAAACTGCCTGAAAATTTTTTTTTTTTTGGTCAAAGAAACTGTTTGAAAATATTATACGGCAATTAAGCATCATAAATTTGAGCACGTATGATATGCTATTTTCTATGCAGAATTTGACAGCTATGATATGCTAACAACTGCGCTCAGACAACGGTTAATGAAGCAAATATAGTAATTTCGTATTGAAATTCTTCATTCAACTTCTCAAAAGTTTAAAAAGTGCTATTTTCAACTTAAAACTTTCTTTTTTTGGTTTTCTTAACCATTGCCCTATAGGCACCTGTTAACCATTTTTTAAAATAAAATTGAGTTAAAACTCCAAGGTAATACTCCCTCCTTTTCAAAATAAATGTCGTAATTGAAGGGTACAGTTGAAAAGAAAAAATTATTATTACATTGAAAACTGAAAGTAACATTCATTTTGAAATAATTTTATACTCATTTTAAAACGGAAGGAGTAGTACTCCATGATACAACCATGATTACGTTGATTTTGTTTTTGAAGAAACTTGCATTCATCAAATTCAAAATTCGTAAGCATTTGACTTTTTTTCTCAATATTGAATTATATTTATTGGTATGTTCTTTTCTAAAGAAACCAAAACGAAATACATCCTTTGGTCATAAATATAAGCAAAAATTTATCTTTTAAATTCATTCAATAAATAATGTATGTTGTCTACAATAAAGACCACATACGTTATTTATTTAATGAATTAAAACATGAATTTTTACTTATATTTATAATCGAAAAGTGTACATATTAAAGAACTATGAATACTCCTTCCAATCTTATTTATAAAAAAATAATTGACTATTTAGATTTAATAAATAACTGATGTATTTGGTCTATACATTAATTGTTCAATGAATTTAAAAAGTCAAATATTTCTTGTAAATAAAATCGGAGGAAGTATCATCTAAAAAAATGAGTATATTCTCTTCTTTGTTTTGAATTGCAAAATCAAAGACTTAGAGAGTGCTCAATTTTAAATTCGCATGTAAAAGTTGTACGGAAATATATTTGTTTAGGTAGAAAAATGTACAGCAGTATATGAATGTTTAAAAGCAATATAAATTAACGAAATCGTAAATAATTTATAATAGTTCTTTAAAAAAAAAAATTATAATAGTTGAACATAATTAAACATAAAAATAGTTTTGAAACTTACTGTTTGGTTGTGAGGACCAGAGTTGAAAGCATTTGGTTGTTCAGTTCCCAAACTTCCCATGACTGCACAAATGAATGTTTTACAAATGAAAATAGAAACAAGGAGAAGTGAAGCTCTCTGAGTTTTTTTTTTTTTTTTTTTGGGTGTTAGAAGGACTATGAGCATACACAAGTATTTAAAGGGTTAGTGGTGTAGTTTTTGGTATTCGATGCATTAATAAGATACTATGAAAGTAAATAAATATTATTTCCTCCGGTCAATATTATAAAAAATATAAAAAAATTAAGTTTATTGAATAATTCATGTATTTGATCTAATATATAGTCTAAATACATCATTTATTCAATGAATTTAAAATGTGATTTGTTTCTTATAATAATGACCGGAGGAATGAAGTATTACATCCGTTATTAATTATAAAAAAATTTGACTTTTTAGATTCATTCAATTAATGATTTATGTGGTCCACAATATGAACAACATACATCATTAAGGGTGTGTTTGTTTCAAGTTATAATTGTTGATTCCCGGGAATAAAATGATAGAAATGTATATGCCTATGTTTGTTACAAGTTTACTAAAATTTTTGCTCAAAAAAAAAAGTTTACTAAAATTTATTCCTTGGTATAAAATGTTCCTGGGAATAGAAAAAATTTCCCAAAGAAAAGGGTGGGAATAAAGTTCCCATGGAGATGGGAATAAATTCATAAATAGTTTACCTATTATAATCCCTATTTTTATGGTTCCTAGGAATATTATAAAGCCAACCAAACATATTTTTCCTAAATTTCTTGGAATAAAATTTCCATCTTTATATTCCAAGGAATGTTATTCCTAGGAATAAATTTGGTAAACTTGAAACAAACACACCCTAATTAAATGAATTTAAAAAGCTAAATTTGCTTATAATTGATAACTGAGGCAGTACTTTTTGTTGAGTTGGAGCCACCAAGATGGACGCAAAGGACTGCGAAAGATTTATTAGGTCCGATGGTCAAATGTTTTGTAAGCTCTAAGATTGATTAATCTTGCGCTTTTAGGGAATTGGCGTTCGAGGTTGATAACAGGAGGTGAGGCTTTGTCGAAGGATCATTGGAGTCAGATATTCAAAAGGGTCTTCGTGTGACTTTGAAAATGTTTAATCTGTAGCGAATTTTTTTATATAATGACTTTGTTAGGGATATAAAAATTCCTTCATAAAATTCAAGACATCACATTGACTCATAACTCAACATAATTCACTTTTTGTTTTAATTTAAATTATAATAGTAATAAATAACAATAAAATCAAATTCCTGTTTTTTGAAAAATAGTTTCTTTTACATCATAGATAATAATTTCCGTCACTTTTTGTTTTAATTTAAATTATAATAGTAATAAATAACAATAAAATCAAATCCTTGTTTTTTAAAAAATAATTTCTTTTACGTCATAGATAATAAAATTCTTATAGAAGAACAAAATCAATAAGTATATCCCTTTTCCACTGGACTTCCTTTTCTCCCATCTCCCTCTTCAACAAGCCGACCTTAACTTTCTCTCTTTAGGTTTTCTAGTACAGTTTCTTCATTGAGAGGTGATTTTGGGTCAATTATTGATCTGGAATCACCCCACTTCATCTTTTTCTCTCTGTTTCAATCTAAATAAGTGATTTTCACATAGATCTAAGTTTTTTTCTTTATGATTTCATCATCTAAGTGTGGTGGTTTGTTGTTCGTCGTCTTGTGCGGCGTTGTTTGATTTCCCGTCATCGTACGGTGTTCATTTGATTCATATTAAAAGATCGGTTATTCAATCAAAGATTTGGGCGTTAACATTGCAGATCCGAAGGTCATGGATATTCCAGTCACTTTAATTTTATCATATATTTTTGTAGGCATTATGCCATTATATGCTATTAACTTTGATGATGTGAGTTTGTTCGCAAATTCATCCTTTACGTTTTTAGCGGTGTTGAATAATGTAATCTCTCGATTTGAATGAATGAATATCATTTTGTTTCTGTCAAAAAAAAAATATATATCCCTTTTCCGATGTCACTATCAACAAAACAGAGCTTTTTCCCAAACTTGAACATTCAATAACCTATATACTCTGCGATTTTGGAAACGTAAGGTCAAGACAAACAAACACAAACAACGAAGGGATGAGAGTCGAAAACATGTTATAGAATAAAACAAATGAGAAGACCATGCAACAAATCAAAATTGAACTGAATAAGATTAATCACGTCAATATGAATCAATAATGGTAATCAAGACTATTTATTCATCTCAAGTTAATCATATTAATCTGAATCCATAAGGGCAATCAAGAATATTCATGCATCTCAAATTAGTCACATCATTAATATCATCATGTATCCTCATATAAGGTTATCATAACGTATCATATAATTAGTTAAACTTTACTCATCAAACCACACATACAACACAAACTTATTGGCAGATATGCACCACAACAATCACATCAAATACCACACATTTTAATGTAAAATTAAATCAAGTAACCTTTTAATAAAGTTTCTAATTTCTCTTTTAATCTCACAATTTTTAATTTGCACATTAATTTGATTATCTCTCAAGAGTTACAACCCTTTAATAAAGCTTTCCCATTTATCACATTTATTTTACACTTATAATTTAAACTCACTCTCACCCCATACCTTATTGAAGCTTTCACATAGAATAACGAACTCCACAACGGAAATGAATCCAAATGGCTTGACAGTTTGCTTCCTCTTTTTGTCGATCTAGCAATCGATAACCCATGAAAGACCAAACAATATTGACATGAACCGAAAAATATAAATTAATGATTTATCATTACAAAATATAATTTATAATAGTCCAAATAAGTAACCTAATTTCTAACGATGTTGTTAAAATTTTAGAAATAGGAATTACATCATTAGAAATAGGTTCAAATTTGAAAAATAAGAGATTTTGATGCTAAGAACTCAACACGGTCAAGAAATAAGTTCTAATTTACGTGAATGACTAATTTAAACTCAACATATTGATCTATATAACCATTTAAAATAAAACAGAAATAAATTGAACTTCAAACACTCAATTCAATCAAAATAATATAATCGAATGATATATCCTAAATTTGTTAATTTGCTAATTCACTAATCACTACAATGTTAATTTGCTAATTCACTAATCACTACAATTATGATTTAATTTATTTTCTCACGACCTATTATTAGAAATCGTGGTTGGGCCTAACACAACCCCACAAAACCGGCTTGTGAGGTGAGGATTGCCCCCAGGCCAACTCATAACCGATGTGGGACTCTTAACACACCCCCTCACGCTCAGGATTACACATCTGAAGCGTGAACATAAATAACGGGTGGCCGATAACGAAAACCTGATAACAGGTGGCCCAACAAATCGTGAAGAGGCTCTGATACCATATTAGAAATCGTGGTTGGGCCTAACACAACCCCACAAAACCGGCTTGTGAGGTGAGGATTGCCCCCACTTATAAACAAATTGTCAGGCCAACTCATAACCGACGTGGGACTCTTAACACCTATAATTCTGAAACAACGTTTATGAGAGTTCTGCGAAAATCATCAATTTAACTAATATGAAGTTTTAGTGAAAAATAAAAGTCTGTCTAAAAATGATACCAGTGAAATGAAAGTTTTATACTCCCTCTGGTCCTATTGTCCTATTTATAAAGAGAAAGTTAGGTCAACTTTTGTTGACGTATCTGGACTGAATTTTTATCCGGATGCATCAACTTTTGTTGACCTAAATTTCTCTAAGACCGGAGGGAGTAATATAAATAGTAATGAAGAGATGAATTCTACTCACTTATAAAACAATGGTTTGAAATTTGAATGTTGAAATCACCAAGTATCACTCACGTAAGCTGCTCAAGTAGTTTAATACACAATGGTGCGGCGCTAATTCACCAAGTATATATATTAGGTTTAAGCTACTAGTAGATTCATCCCAACCGTATCTCTCATCTCTCATGATTATAATTATCTATTTATTATTTTTAAAAATAATACAATTATCTACACATTATTAGTTTTAATAAAATAAAGATATTTAATATTAATAATTCAAATAAATTACTAAGACAAACACACAAAGACAAACACGAAGAAAGTTATCACATCACCAGAGAAACATGTTTTAAGAAATTTGGGGCATTACGGATAGTATCGATAGGAAGGTTAGAGATGGTCGCTCTACACATTTTTTAAAGGATTCCTAGTGGAGTGTTATTCCTTTGAGGATTCGTTTCCCTAGGTTGTTTTAGGTTTCTATGGAGAAAGAACCTAAAATGATTGATATGATTGCGAGAGGGTTCTGAGTGGTTGTGGGGTCTTAAGTGGAGGGGATGATTATTTTTTTTGTATGGGATCGTGTGATTTTGGGAGAGCTGCTCTAGACTTTAGAGAGTCTAATCCTCTCTAAAGGTGTATATTTTTAGGTTTGGAGCAATGATTCATAAAGTACATATTTGGTGAGGTCAACTTATAGTTTCCTTCATATCAGAACTAGTGAGGTGAATGTGAGGTCAGGATAAATGGTATGGCTTCTTTCAAGTATGTGGGAGTCTCGACCTCCTCTCAAGCTGAAGGTTTTCACACAGCAGCTGTTTCAGAATAAAATTTCAACTCGTCAAAATATATTTTCAAGGAGGAATATATTAGACCTTGTGAGTATTTTTTGTGTGTTCTGTAATGAGCATGTAGAACCGGCTTGTCACATTTTTGTTAAAAAAAGAGAGCGAGTGAATTTGATCTGTTAGTGAGAATTTCTGTTTTGTTTCCAATATGTTTGTGAGAACTATAATAATAATAATTAATTAATAATAATTTTAAAAATGATAAAAATAAATAAAATAGAGTTTTAGTGACAGTTTTCTATAGGTCCATTGGTAAAAACGTCCCGCTCTGGAAAATGGCCTTAGGGACAGGCCACTTTTCTTGTAATGATATATCTGAAATTTGGATACCTTGCAGGAGTTTTGTTCAGCTTTGGGTTTAAGGATTAATACTTTAAAGTCCAAAGCTATGTGTTCTAGGATGGTCCAAGGGGAAAGAAAGCGTGTGATACAAGATATCTCAACCATTATATTTGTGGCGGATTTGGGCCATTGCCTTTGTTTTCCTCTTATCAAGGGTCGTGTTTCTCGAAATGTATATAATAACGTTGTTGACAAAGTTTTAAAAAGGCTAGCTACTTGGAAAGGAAATATCTTGAATAAAGCAGGACGAGCCTGCCTAGTGAAGTCTGTTACAACAGCAATTCCCGTTTATACAATGCAACTTCACTACCTTCCTACTTATGTTTGCAATAGGTTAGATACGATGGAAAGGAGTTTCCTTTGGGGGGGCGATGGGCTCTCTCGAACTTGGAATCATGTTAATTGGAATATGGTTACAACCCCTAAACGCTTTGGTGGCCTAGGTATTCGTGAAGCTAGACTTACTGATTTAGCTCTGCTTAGTAAGTTAGTGTGGAACATGCTTCATAATAAAGATAAATTATGGGTGAAAGTTCTTTCCCATAAATACTTGTACAACACATCTCTATGGATGAATAAGAAACATAATAAACCTTCAATCACTTGCCGCGGTATTCTACATGCCATCACAAGTTTTGCTCCAGGGTATAATTTTCGTGTAGGCTCCGGAGACTCATCGATTTGGAATAATGACTGGACACAACTTGGTCCCCTTTGTCAATTGGTCCCATTTGTTAACATTAGTGATTCAGTTATGTGTTTGAAGGATGTGTGGGAGAATGGTAAGTGGAACTTGCAAGGTCTTGCCACTATGATACCAACCGATATTGTTCATTATATTCACCAGCTTCCAGCTCCTACTAACTTGGATGTACGACTTCAAGATGTGTGGACTTGGAGGCAAGCAAAGAAAGGTGAATATACTTGCTCGAGTGGATATCATTGGCTTCTTCAACAAAATAGAGATTGGAATGTGAATTGTAACATGAATTGGCTTTGGCGCCTTAAAGTACCAGCAAAACTCCAACACTTATTATGGCTTTGTTTTCACAATACCCTCCCTATTAATGCCCATCGAAATCATTGCAACATGGTAGCTTCCCCAAGCTGTACACGTTGCTCTTCAACCATCGAGGATATTCTTCACTGTTTACGTGATTGTCCGTACTCTAAAGAGTTTTGGCTCCGCTTGAATATGGGGCAATATAATAATTTTTTCTCTGAATTTGATGTCAAGGTTTGGCTTCATGAGATGACAAAAGGTACTTCCTCTATTTTGTTTGTTTCAGGGGTATGGTATGCTTGGTGTTGAAGAAACAATATTATCTTTGAGGATCAACAATTGGCTCATCAAGATGTGGTGCGAAATACGTTTTTGTTACTAATAATATTTAATTTTAATATTTAATTAGTAGTTTTAATATAATATTTAATACCTCAATTGCAAATTATTATATTTCAGGAACGAATGTTTGATAGATTGAATCTTGGAGCAAAAGAAAGAGGATTAGAAGCGGATTCGGGATGAAAATACGAAATATGGGACAAAAATATGCCAATCCCCAAGTCAGAGAGGAGGCACGGCCCGTGCCACCAGCAGCACGGCTGTGCCAAGCTTCAGGATACTCTTTTGCTGCTTTTGCTTCAGAAACAAGCTACCTATTTTCACCTAAAGCCTGTGGTTTCTTGTTGAACATTCTAGTGATTAGTTGCTTAGGTTTTAAGTCGACATAAGACAATAAATAGAGTAGCTAGCTATCATAATAATTCATCTTTTGTTCTTGGAAATAATAAGTGACACTTGTTTCTTTGAATAAAAGTTCACATTTATTTTATGTTCTTCTTCTTCTTCTTCTTCTTCTCTTCTATGGCTACAATGAACGTTAGTGAGTAGACTCTTCTTGTCTTGGGATTGTTGGATAAGTCTAATGACATAATCCTAATCGAACCAAGACTTAAATCCTAATTTTATGTAACCCTATTTTCTAATCTTAATTCATTGCTTTAACATGAATTAACAATTATCAAACTGTAGAAGCGAAAGTGGAGGGTTATTAATTGTTAATTCATCATCTCAAATATCAATTCATAAAACGAAAGTGGAGTTTTGATATTCGAACAAGTGAATTTAGACAAGGATTGCGAAACATGAAAATAGTCTAGCAAACCTTGAGACATATACAGTTTCAAACTTCAAGGATCTAATAACAATCAACCATGAAAATAGGTGTAGTTGCTAGAGGAACACACTCTCTGAGACCGAAAGGAGATGTGATAGGCTAAAGAGAAACATGTCTTTAGAAATTAGGTCTAACATAAAGTTCTAGGTTTAAAAGTTTGGTTTGTGAAGGATTTGTCACCATGACGAACCAATAATATCAAGGCACCTTTTTATTATTATTGTTATTTCTCTTTTAAAGCAAAATTCAAACCTTTCAATTAAAACTCTTTTCTAATCATTGTTGAAAGTTAATTGAATTCATAACTCCCTGTCGGAACAATACTCTTTATTACTACATCGGTAAACCATGCACTTGTGGTTTTACTCATCAGTTACATGATGAATGCATATCTTATTATCCCAATCTTGGATTGGACCTACATTCATCACGCCTCTTAGCTCATTGGATCCCCCCTCCGGAAGGTACATTCAAACTCAATATTGATGGTAGCTTTCTAGAAGATTCTAGTTGTTTAGGTGATGGTGGTATTGTTCGCAACCACGATGGAGATTGGATAGCTAGTTTTTCTCATAATGAAGTTGGAGGTGATGCGTTACTAGCTGAGTTACGTGCTATCCAGATTGGTCTTGATTTTTGTAGTGAACAAGGTTATGTCAACATTATTTGTGAGAGTGATTGTTTGGAAGCAATGGACCTGATTATTGCTGATCGTGATCATACCTTGCACAATTATGCTATTGACATCCTTCATATTAGAAATGTTTTACATGGAAATAGAAATACAACATTGGTACATGTTCTTAGGGAACAAAATATGTGTGCAGGTTTTATGGCTAAGGAAGGATCACATGCAAGGTGATCTGCTCATTTGAATTGTCCTCCGCCCGACATGGAATCTCTCATCCTGAGAGATAAGCTGGGAGCTTAATTTCGCTACTTCTCTTTTTTCTTTTTCTTTTTGCCTCGTTACATTGTAACACTACCAAAAAAAATCTGAAATTTGAACTTATCTCGAAGTGTTTGAAAGAGCTTATAAAAAGCACTTATGATATGCTCGTAAGTTGTTTTTAATAAGGTTTTCGAAAAGCTTATTATCAGCTTTCTTGTTGAGAAACGGTGCTTCATTCCGTGAAGCCTAGGAGTGGTTTTAGGACCAGTACAACAATGGGAATGACTAGAATTGGAACTTGCTCTGCCAATTTTTGAATTATTTTTATTAGACTTGTACAACAATTATTCAAGCAATTAGATACAATGATTTCACCACCTATATAGTGTCACTGTCTCATTTTATAAACATACAAAACCTAACTCACATTTATATATTTGTAGGTTAATTTTCTCATCATTTTTTAGACTTTCTAAAGTTTTGTACATACAATCCTTAAAAAAAAAGTTTTGTGCTTCAATCAAGCATATCTATTATAGATGCTACAACACCAACCGAAGTCTCAAAAAAAGCTTCACTTAATACATTTAATCTGGAAAAAAAAAATCATTGAATCTTCCACACAAATAATATATCATTCATTTTTTTCTTCCATTGAACCTCAAAGTGTGTTCAATTATATACATTGAAATTGTAAAATACATAACATTATTGGCAACAAATAAAGCATAGATAAAATAGATATCGTCATTATCACTTTTAACTGATCCATTCAAGTAAGCAAGGAATTTAAGAGAAAAATTTTCAGGTCTTGGCTTCAAGTATAATATTCCTCAATGCTCCAATGGGTGCTAAAATCATTATGCATAAGCCAAGAACAATACATATCTGTAATAAATGGAGCAAAGAAATTAAATATGTGCATATAACATTAAAAATTAGAGAGAAAAAAATAATATTTAAAGATTCCTACCCAATTAGTCCACCAAGACAAGCTGAATCTCTTTGGTTTCTTGAGTGTTAGCCACATGATACATGGAAGCTGAAATTTAATAAAATAAAAAATTTAAAATAATTTTGATAATCATAAGAAAATTAAATATTTATATTACAATTTTTCATGGCTTACAAAATATGTTGTTGGAGCAAAAGCAAATCCTCCAAAAAATCCTAATAGGCCACCAAAAAAGGGAATGGTAATAGCAATGAACATTGTGAATGCTGAAAAGGAAAATGTTTGTAAATACACAAACCAAAGAAAATAAATCATTAGTTGTGAGTACTGGATATAACATGTCATAACTACAATTGTACATATATAAATACATACTTGTACATATACAAATATATATACTAATATTTATAATTCCAAAAAAAGTTATACACTACATTAGTTCACTTACCCACGTATATGTTACGCACAACAAAGCGTAGGATGGCACTTGGTTTGAAATTCATTTTCTTCACCAAAAAACTTTCAATCATGTCAAACACTGGCATTGCAAAAATCTACAACAAAAACCAAATTATGAAATTAAAATTAAAAGTGTAGAACATTTTTATCCTATAAAAACTAACAAACTTTTAAAACGATCTATTAAAATAAATTCTTTTTTCATCAAATTAATATAAGCACAATTCAAGGACTAAATTATCGTACCCAAAAGAAATAAGATCGATACTTTTTAGTTTTAAGAAATAATTCAAAATTTTGTTAACTTTTATCATGACCGTATCATCCAATCTTAAAAATTTATGGACGAACTAAAAATAATGATTAATAAATGTTTTCTGTATTAAAAAAAAAAAAAAGAAATTTACCTGATAGCTTCCAATTACATGTAAAACAACAAATAGGTTAGATATTGCAATGAGCCAAGCAGGTTTTTCCAAAGAGATGAGGACATTATCCTTAACTTGATTGCCAAACATCCAATAACCAATTATAGCAACAGGAAAGTAGCACACAGCAACAACAATGTAGGCAACAACAACACCTCTCCACATTGGACCCTTAGATGGTTTCTCAGGTGTAGACGGAATTGTTGCTTGGATCTCCAGTACCACATTGTGTCCGGCATAGGCAAACGCGATAGAGCCAAGTGCATTAAAGAAATTAAAGACTGATTCTGCGGCCGTCGTAGCGTTTCTACTATATTGTACATTTTCTATTACTCCCTTGTGTGCACCGGCAGTCCAAGCAATAGTAGAGTAACTGTAGTGAAAAGTAAAAATAAAAATTTAAATTAGCAATGTTTCATTTTTCATTTAACAAGCAAAATCTAAGTTGGTTAATATTCGTGACCAAAATAAGTTTAAATATTTTTTCAACCCTATAGATATATTCTTTGTAGTTTAGTCTCTTTAAGACAATATTTTTAAGTAAAGTTTTTTTTTAAGTAGAAGTTATAAAGTGCCATAAATAATAATAGTCACAACAAGCAAAGAGTTATAAATTTGTATGAACTATGAATAAATAAATTCTACATAGACTGAAATAAAAAAGTGGAATATTTGCATAATCCAAAATACATATTTGAGTCTAAAAAGTACTATAGAGAATAGAAAGAAGTTGATATACCAAATGGACATGACTGCTGCCACCAAAGATACACCAGAAATGGAGTTCAAGTTTGGTAGATGACACAATACAAATTGAGCAGAGGCAAAGATCATAATGAAATATGTCAATTTGATATTTTTGCAACTTGGACACACTGTATTGTGGAACTTTCGCAGTGATGCACCTCCGGTGACCATGTAAACAATGTTCACCCCAACTTCTACTACAAGTTGTTGAGGCACCACAATATAAAGGCCTAACTTTTCGCCAAACGCGTGTTGTCCCAGTTCATGGTACCTATCAAAACGTTTTCCAGGAACCATTTCATGCATCTCAACCATTTGCCACAATGTATACAGAGTGATGATCCATGATAAGATAAGTATAGTCAAACCTGGACCCCTGAGTAGTAGAAATATTGAGTGAGTTATGATTTCTTTATGAGTTACTTACACCTCCCTCAAGAGTTAATCAGAGTTTATTAAAGATAGTTATTTTATTTTTAAATTTAATATCTCTATTATAGAGAGCATTGTGATTCTCAAATCAACAGCCAATATATTTCATGTATCTCTATAGTAAGGTTTAAAACAAAATTATACGCATGATACATTTTTTTTTTAGCAAAAAAATTTCTGCTAGATCCCTCAAGAGTCTTGATACTTGCTAAAAAAATTATACATACACTCTTGTGATCCCTCAAGAGTCTTGATACATTTTTTTTAGCAAAAAAATTTCTGCTAGATTATGTAAATCAAGGTTATTTGGTCTTAAGCAATATAGAGTTGAAAGTATAAAAGTTTCTTATTTTATTTTAGAGACTATTTCATGGTAAGTGTAATTAGGGTTTGAATATACCATCCAAGAGCTGCCATGGAATAGGGGAGGCCAAGAACACCAGCTCCAACCATTGCAGTGACATTGTGGAAAGAAGAATACCACCATTTTGCATTCCTTTGGGAGCTAATTGGAAGCCAGTCTTCAATTTGTTTCTCCCTCCCTGATTTTCCTATTTCCGTTGCGCTCTCTAAGTTTCCTTCAATCTATTTCAACGAGAACATTAAATTAAACGAGTTCCTTTTCACATATAATAAATGAGTTTAATGGTGGTGGGTTGATAGTTCAAAACAATTTATACCTTTATATATTAAAATAAAATCCTAGGTGCAAACAAGGTAATGCTAGAAAATGCACAACACAAATCACAATGAATTATGAAAAATAAACTGTCTATTTATGGCTAAAGAACTTTTTATAATCTTTTTTGAAAAATTAAGAAATAGATTTGTTTTAATTCATCTACTATACTTCAATGCAAACTGTATCCCATTCAACTATTTGCATGTTTAGTCGAATTCAATTCAAGGTTTTTCTGAAGTCAATTCGTTCATACTCTTACTATGAAGAGCAATTCTTCAGATGGAAGAAAATGCTGATTGAATAAATAAAACAATGTATCGCCAACTGTGCCATGTGAAGAATTAATGCATGTTAGTATCCATCTTGGGTAAGTATACTATGTTTGGTCCATGACATACGAAATGTAACTATGAATGCTTGCCTAACTTGGAAAAAAATAAAATAAGAAGACGGTTGTTACAAATAATGCTCTTTTATGGTGAAAATATCACAATTATCAGTTTGGTGATAATTATTTGTGGCACATTATGTTTAAAGAGTCCTAAATTTTAGAAATTCCAAGTATTTGGACATTTTTCCCTCAAAAAAAAAGTATTTAGACATTTTGTCAAACAAAAAATGTATTTCGAAAAAAAAAAACTGAGAGAAAAGAAACTGTCCAAAACTTTTCCAGAAGAAGAAAATACGAGGTTGGTAAGTCTCATGAATTTGAGCACATATGGAGTAATTTGCTAATAAAATCCTCCAGCTAATTTACTCAAAGGAGGATGGTAAAATATTCCGCCAGCAAAATAAAATACTAGATACAGCTATGGCATAAGAAAAATTAGAATGCAGAAAATTAATTTGTTACATATGATACGATGCTCTCTCTTTTTTGTTTTTAACTGCAAAAATTAATATGTTACATATGATGCTCTCTTATTTTTGTTACATTTTAAACATTATTTGTATCACATAATAATAATATACTTTTATTTGACAAAATAATAATATCTTGATATATATGCATACATAAAAATAATTTGATTTATTAACAAAATTAAAAAATGATAATACTAGCAACATCCCCTAAAAATATTATAATGAAAACATCTGGATAATCAGGTTTGGTCAAGATATTTCATCAGTATGTTATTTTTTATGGTACATTATTTTGTTGAGAGGGAGTCTCCAAAATTTCAGAAATTCCAAGTATTTGGACATTTTGTCAAACAAAAAATGTATCAAGACAAAATCTGAAAATATGATCGTCAATAAAGTCTCATAAATTTGAGCACATAGGAAGTAATTTGCTACTAAAATTCTACAGCAAATTTTTGTTGACAGAATTTGACAGTTTTTTTTGTTTTAAAAAAGATTACATTCATCAAATTCAAAATTTCATAAACATATGACAGTTTTTCTCCATATTGAATTATTTTTATTGGCATGTTCTTTTTTGAAGAAACCAAAATGAAACATATTAAAACTACGTCGTAACTAGCACAACACGTGCTTGAAAAGGAGACTAAAGTCTCAAGTTACAACAATCAAAGAACCAAACTGGTAAAATAAACAAAAAGCTAAAGTTAAGAAACAAATCCCAAACAATCAATCGAGCTATGCCACCATAAAAAGGTTAAAATTTTACTTTGTCAAGAAGATGATGCAAAAACACTTGCTTATGAGTATCATCTAGAAAATATGACTTTATTCTCTTAATTCGTATGTAAAAATTGTAGGGAAATATATGTTTTGGTAGAAAATTGTACAGCAGTATATGATTGATTATAAGCAATATAAATGAACGAAATCATAAATAATTTATAATAGTTAAACATAATTTAAACATAGTTAAACATAAAAATAGTTTTGAAACTAGAGAAACTTACAGGTTGGTTGTGAGGACCAGAGTTGAAAGCATTTGGTGGTTCAGTTCCCAAACTTCCCATGATTGCACAAATGAATGTTTAACAAATGAAAATAGAAACAAGGAGAAGTGAAGGTCTCTGAGTTTTTTTTTTTTTTTGGGTGTTAGAAGGACTATGTGCATACACAAGTATTTAAAGGGTTAGTGGTCTAGTTTTTGGTATTCGATGCATTAATGAGATACTATGAAAGTAAATAAATATTATTTCCTCCGGTCAATATTATAAAAAAAAATAAAAAAAATTAAGTTTATTGAATAATTGATGTATTTGATCTAATATATAGTCTAAATACATCATTTATTCAATGAATTTAAAATGTGATTTGTTGCTTATAATAATGACCGGAGGAAGGAAGTACTCCATCCGTTACTAATTATAAGCAAATTTGACTTTTTAGATTCATTCAATTAATGATTTATGTGGTTCACAATATGAATTTAAAAAGTTAAATTTACTTATAATTGGTACGGAGGCTGTACTTTTTGGGTGCTTAAATTTGCTTATAAGCAAATTTACTTTTATTTACTATAAAAGTAAATAAGTGTTAGTATTTCTTTCTATTCATTGTTGTAAACAAAACATTTTTTGTTAAGTTTATTGAATTTGATATATCTATTTCATCTATAATATAAATCAAATACGTCAATAATAATAGCACCTTTTTGTTTATAATAGTGATCAGATGATTGAAATAATTTTGTTGAGTTGGAGCCACCAAGATGTACACAAAGGGGCGATAAAGATTCATTGGATCTCATGGTCAAATGTTTGTAAGTCTAAGAAGGGTTGAGTATCAAAGATTTAAGATTGGCTAATCTTACCCTTTTGGAGAGTTGGCGTTCGAGGTTAATAACACGAGGTGAGGCTTTGTCGAAGGATATCGTTGGACCCAGATATGCAAAAGGGTCTTAATGGAACAGTCTTGGTGGGCGCATGGTGGGATTAAGATGTGTTTCAAAGAGGTAGAAGGAGATCTCCTTATTTTTGAATAGGCAAGTTGGAGTTTCCTTATCAGTTCTCTAATAGTGTGATACCCTGAACCACAAAATAAATATTACTACTATTTATGCAGAAAAAGTTTAATATGCAGTGGAAAACTTCATATAATAACTTTTATAGGGATTCCTTCGTAAGCTTCAAGACATCACATTGACTCATAACTTAGCTTAATTCACTCTTTGTTTTAATAGAAATTATAATAGTAATAACAATAACATCAAATCCTTGTTTTTTTTTTTTTTTTGGTCGTTGGATTTAAACCCCGAACCTTGCATATATTTTCTTTTACATCATAGATAATAATTTCCTTATACAACAACAAAATCAATAAGTATATCCTTTCCTAGTGCCACTATCTAAGCAGAATTTTTCCCCAAACTTGAACACTCAACAACCTGTATTTACTCTGCGATTTTCGAAAACGCAAGGCCAAGCCACACAAACATAGTCAATATAAAGGGGTGACTTTCAAAAACATATTATAATATAAAACAAATTTAAAAACACACAAGAAACCAAATTGGAAATGTATTAGATCACAAACATAATATTCAAAACCTCTAAAATATGATATATCAATTCAATCTACATTAGTCACAAAATCACCAAAACATAACATTTTAAACCTTCACAAATATAATGTCACAATTCAATCTTAAAATAGTCGCTACAAACACAATCACATAATGACATTCAAGACAATCAAGAAGATATTATCACAAGTCATTCAACATCATTCACAATAACACATACATAGTTTAGACAATTAATGATATGCATATGCTCTTAGACTATAGACATCTATCTCTTTGGTACTATTCTACAATAAAGTACTTGGTTAGGAGGTCGATAGTACTATGTCACCATCCTTTGTGGGCGGACAATTCAAAAATGGGCGAGTCCTAATGGACTATTCAAGGATAGTCGAGTCTGACTATTGAAGGTTAGTCGAGTCCTTACGGACTATTTAAGGTTGGTGGAGTCTAGCCTATTCAAAGTTGGCTAAGACCTTACAGACTATTCCATGTTGGCCTCGCCCTCATAAACTCCCTCCTCAACCCGAGACATTATGTCTCATTCAATAGTACTACCGCAAATCATTGGAATTGTCGGACCGTAGCTAGATGATGACAAAACACTCCACTTCAAAACCCTAACATCTAGTCTCTCCCCCTCATTGGCCTATAATACTCATTAGGAGCAAACACAAGTCAAAATCATCACCAACTCATGGTTAAGAGTAATCGAGAAGGGTAATCAAGAATATCCATTCATCTCAAATTAGGGTAATCAAGAATATCCATTCATCTCAAATTAATCACGTCAATCTGAATCCGATTAGGATAATCAAGAATATTCATTCATCTCAAATTAATCACATCAATTTGAATCCCATAAAGGTAATCATGAATATTCATGCATCTCAAATTAATCACATAGTTAATCGTCATATGTCTTCTCATATAAGGTTATTACAATTTAACGTATAATTAGTTAATCTTTACTCATCACATCACACATACAACACAAATTCATCGGTAGATATGTTCCACATCATATCATATTTATTCAACAACAAGATTTTTTTTTTTTTGAAAAAACGATAAGAATTTTAACAATTACAAGAATAACAATTGGTCAAAATAATAATTTGATAATCACATCAAATACCACAAATTTCAATGTAAAATTAAATAAAGCAACTCTTTAATAAAGTTTATAATTTCTCTTTTAATCTCACAATTTTAATTTTAAACATTAATTTAATTATCTCTTAAAAGCCTACAACCATCGCCGCGAGTCTAAGATGAATTGTTGAAAATACAGCGTTCCTATTTATCACACTTATTTTACACTCATGATTCAAACTCACTCTAACTCCATACCAACATTATTGAAGCTTTCACACAGAATAACGAACTCCACAATGGTAACGAATCCAAATGGCTTGACAGTTCACTTCCTCTTTTGTCAGGATAGCAATCGATAACCAGGGGTGGCCCTAAGGGTGGGCGGGAGGGGCCGGCCATGGCACCAATAATTCTAAGGTACCAAAATTATTATTTTTATTTAGTAGTTAGTACTATATAGATATATATCTTTTTAATTCGGTTTGATTAATTATATTGAGAATATATTTTTAGAAAACTTTGATTATAAATGAAGTTTTACAACAAAAAATATAAAAAGAAAACTATTGGAATAATTAAAAGGGCACAATTTTATTTTTCGCCCAGGGTATCAAAAATCTTAGAACCGGCCCTAGATAACCCATGAAAGACCAAACAATATAGACATGAACCGAAAAATATAAATTAATGATTTATCAATACAAAATATAATTTATAATAGTCCAAATAAGTAACCTTATTTCTAACGATGAGTTAATTTATTTTCTAACGACCTGGAATCCTGAGACAACGATTATAACCTAGGTGAGTTCTAATGACTAATATGAAATTTTAGTGAAAAACAAAGGTCAGTGTATCCGAAAATGATACTAGTGAAATGAAAGTTTTATAATAAAAATAATAATAAAGTTTCGAACTATACTCTATCTGACTTTGAGAAATATTATCCAAGTCTATCGGAGAGCACTAAGGCAGAGAAAAAGAAGAAGAAGCACGTGCACAAAGTGAGGCCTGCTAGTTTTAACTCAGCCGGAATGAGGACCCGTGCCTAAAAGAGTAACTCCAAAGCTGTCTTGGCAGCTACATAATAGTTGGTTCATTTGCAAAAGCATAGATAGGAATATCACTATTTTGTACTAAATTTCTTAGAGCATGTAGTCTTGTAATCTGCTTAGCTTTTCTGTATTATGGTGGACTTAGCCACCTCTTTCCTTAGGATCCTTTCCTTTATAGGGATAGATCTAGTCTTTCTTTCCGCAGGTTATACGCTTTCTGACTCTGTTGTATTGGTTCAGGCATCTCCTGTCTTTTTATTTTAGTGCTTTGATCAAAAAATACACTACAAGAAACTTGACTTGTATAGTGATGGGCAAAAACAATCACTACAGGCTAATTTCCGTGGATATATGTTGAGAACATTGACTGGCGGCCACACTGGCCGTGCATTATACCAAGTGAATTGCAACAGAAATTTGTCTACATGTGCATGTAATACATATGGACAGTACCTTTACCTATGGTTTAATTGTCTGCCGGTAGAAGATTTGCATACAGACTAGTACTTTTACCTACAGTGACTCTGCCCGTAGGTAAAAACAAATCCCAGGTTTTTTTTTTATGGAACCCCCATTTTTTTAAAATGTAAAAGCCCCAAATTTATTTATCACTAGATTACTAACCCGTGCGCCGCACGGGTTTTATGAGATGAAAAATATTCGTTAACAATTTTAAAAAAATGAACATTACATTATATAATATTGTCTCTCATTATTATAGATCTCTGTGAATAGAATAAGATGATGAAATGACAAAAGAAGTCGAAAAACCAAAGATTATTATTTATAGGCCAAAATTACGTTATGAATAAACAATAAACAAAATAATAAAAACTCATGTTCAATGACATGATAATAATAATTTGAATCAAAACAAATACTTTAGTCACAACCAAACAAAATACTTACTAAGATATTTAAGAAAAAAGACTATTATTGATCAGAAGATAAAGAAAAACGATTGAGCCTCACTAAATTTATTTATATCAAGTACAATTTTTCTGTTTCTTATTCTCAAGGTATAAACTACAGATTTTAGCCATACAAACTCTCAAATTTAGCAGCACTACACACAATCCTTGACTACTTCTATCAGTTCATTTCTTGAGTTTCTAATAAGGTTAAACAAAGGAATTCAGCATTAGGGTTAAAATAGTAAATTTATGCAATAGGTTTAGGTTAAAATTAGGGCTAAAATATGCTTCTGTGTTAACTTTAATATATAAGAAGGGAATTTAGCATCAGGGTTTAAATAGTAAATTTATGCAATAGGTTTAGGTTAAAATTAGGGCTAAAATATGTTTATGTGTTAACTTTAATATATAAGAATGGAATTTAGCATCAGGGTTAAAATAGTAAATTTATGCAATAGGTTTAGGTTAAAATTAGGGCTATATGCTTCCGTGTTAACTTTAATATATAAGAAGATAAGAAGATATATATAAGAAGGGAATTTAGCATCAGGGTTAAAATAGTAAATTTTTGCAATAGGTTTAGATTAAAATTAGGGCTAAAATATGCTTCTGCGTTAAGTTTAATATATAAGAAGATGTATCGAGAAATTGAGAAGGGGGAAAATTCAATAAGGTTAAACAAAGGAATTTAGCATCAAGGTTAAAATAGTAAATTTATGCAATAGGTTTAGGTTAAAATTAGGGCTAAAATATGCTTCTGTGTTAACTTTAATATATAAGAAGGGAATTTAGCATCATGGTTAAAATAGTAAATTTATGCAATAGGTTTAGGTTAAAATTAGGGCTAAAATATGCTTTTGTGTTAACTTTAATATATAATAATAAAAAGATAAGAAGATATATATAAGAAGGGAATTTAGCATCAGGGTTAAAATAGTAAATTTATGCAATAGGTTTAGATTAAAATTAGGGCTAAAATATGCTTCTGTGTTAACTTTAATATATAAGAAGATGTATCGAGAAATTGAGAAGGGGGAAAATTCAATAAGGTTAAACAAAGGAATGAGAAATTGAGAAGGGGGAAAATTCAATAAGGTTAAACAAAGGAATTTAGCATCAGGGTTAAAATAGTAAATTTATGCAATAGGTTTAGGTTAAAATTAGGGCTAAAATATGCTTTTGTGTTAACTTTAATATATAATAAAAAGATAAGAAGATATATATAAGAAGGGAATTTAGCATCAGGGTTAAAATAGTAAATTTATGCAATAGGTTTAGATTAAAATTAGGGCTAAAATATGCTTCTGTGTTAACTTTAATATATAAGAAGATGTATCGAGAAATTGAGAAGGGGGAAAATTCAATAAGGTTAAACAAAGGAATGAGAAATTGAGAAGGGGGAAAATTCAATAAGGTTAAACAAAGGAATTTAGCATCAGGGTTAAAATAGTAAATTTATGCAATAGGTTTAGGTTAAAATTAGGGCTAAAATATGCTTCTGTGTTAACTTTAATATATAAGAAGAAGAAGATAAGAAGGGAATTTAGCATCAGGGTTAAAATAGTAAATTTATGCAATAGGTTTAGATTAAAATTAGGGCTAAAATATGCTTCTGTGTTAACTTTAATATATAAGAAGATGTAACGAGAAATTGAGAAGGGGGAAAATTCAATAAGGTTAAACAAAGGAATTTAGCATCAGGGTTAAAATAGTAAATTTATGCAATAGGTTTAGGTTAAAATTAGGGCTAAAATATGCTTCTGTGTTAACTTTAATATATAAGAAGATTTAGCATCAGGGTTAAAATAGTAAATTTATGCAATAGGTTTTGGTTAAAATTAGGGCTAAAATATGCTTCTGTGTTAACTTTAATATATAAGAAGATATATAAGAAGATTTAGCATCAGGGTTAAAATAGTAAATTTATGCAATAGGTTTTGGTTAAAATTAGGGCTAAAATATACTTCTGTGTTAACTTTAATATATAAGAAGATTTATCGTTGTTGTTGCACTATATTATATTTTTCTCCATCATACAAATTGGTTAATGATAGAATTTTTGTTCAAACTAATGACAACACCAAAATATTTAAGATAACACCATAAAAATTTGTTCATTGTTCATGGCTTTAGTACTAATAACATCAACTGAAAAACACACATAGCCTTTTCTATGGTTCTACCCTATCAACACTACTAAAAACTCTCGATTTTTCTGCGGAGTTATTTGTGGATGTTGGGAAAATTTCCGCCAGAACCCCATTTCCTGCAGAATTTACCAAGGATTCAGGTTCCCAGGGTAATGGTTTCCTGTATATTTTCGAAACCGCAGGAAAACTTACCTGCGGATATACTCCACGATAATCCACAGGAAATTTCTTTAGAGTATAGGAAATTGTTACGCAGGAATATCCGCATGAAATACGGGGATTTCTAGTAGCAAGAACCCACATTCCATGAAGCCTAGAATTTTTCTAGTTGTGCTATTTAATAATTCAGTAAATGTAAATGACATTTTGTTTGAATTCACTTATGAATTGACTAGAAATGACTAGAAATACTGGAACTTGCTCTGCCAATATTTAAATTATTTTTATTAGACTAGTACAACAATAATTCAAGAAACTGGTTTACCAATACATTTGATCTGCAACAGAAGTTTTGGATCTCTAGATACAAGGATTTCACCACTTATATAATGTCATTGTCTCATTTTATAAATATCTTCAATCATAACAAAATTACAAAACCCAACTCATATTATGTATCTATAGTTTACTTTTCTCATCCTTTTCTCATCCTTCAAAAAAAATGTTTTGTATTTCAATCAAGCATCTATTATTGATGCTACAACACCAACCAAAGTCTGACAAAAAAAAAATCATTGAATCTTCAACACACAAAATAAAAATATCATTCATTTTGTTCTTCCATTGAAACCTCAAAGTGTACATGTTCAACAATTATGTACTTTGAAATTAAAAAATAGATAACATTATTGGCAACAAATAAAGCATAGATAAAATATATATCGTCATTATCATGGGAAGTTATAACTATTTATTTGCATGACACCTCCCATTAACCGATTCAAGTAGGAAACAAGTTTAAGAGTAAAATTTGTAGGTCTTGGCTTCAAGTATAATACTCCTCAATGCTCCAATGGGTGCTAAAATCATTATGCATACCCCAAGAAGAATACATATCTGTAATAAATGTTGCAAAGAAATTAAACATGTGTTTATAACATTAGTGAATTATTAAATAATTGAGAGAGAGAAAAAACAATAAGTAAAGATACATACCCAATTAGTCCACCAAGACAAGCTGAATCTCTTTGGTTTGTAGATTACAAGCCACATGATACATGGAAGCTGAAGATTTAATAAAATAAAAAATTAGTAAAATTATGATAATCCAAAGAAAACTATATTTACAATTTTTCATGGCTTACAAAATATGTTGTTGGAGCAAAAGCAAATCCTCCAAAAAATCCTAGGAGGCCACCGAAAAATGGGAAGGTAATAGCAATGAACATTGTGAATGCTGAAAGAAAAAGGTTTATAAATACACAAAATTACAAAGAAAAATATATCATTCCAAAAAATAATTATACACTCTTTTAGTTCACTTACCCACATATAAGTTACGCACAAGAAAACGTAGGATTGTACTTGGTTTGAAATTCAATTTCTTCACCAAAAAACTTTCAATCATGTCAAACACCGGCATTGCATAAATCTACTACAACAATCAATCAAAATATGAAATTAAAATTATAACCGTAGAACTTTTTATCCTAACTTTGATCATGAGCTTATCATACAATCTTAAATAGTTATGGACTAAATGAAAATAATGATGAAATAAAAAATTTCCTATTTGTTCAAAAAAATTAAATTTTACCTGATAGCTTCCAATTACATGTAAAACGACAAAAAAGTTAGCCATTGCAATAAGCCAAGCTGGTTTTTCCAAAGAGATGAGGATGTTATCCTTAACCTCATTGCCAAACACCCAATAACCAATAATAGCAACAGGGAAGTAGCACAAAGCAACAACAATGTAGGCAACAACAACGCCTCTCCACATTGGACCCTTAGATGGTTTCTCAGGTGTAGACGGAATTGTTGCTTGGATCTCCAACACCACATTGTGTCCAGCGTAGGCAAACGCAATAGAGCCAAGTGCATTAAAGAAATTAAAAACTGATCCTGAAGTAGTTGTAGCCTTGCTACCATAATGTACATCTTTTTGTATTCCCTTATGTGCACTAGCAGTCCAAGAAATTGTAGAGTAACTGTAGTGAAATGTAAACATAAAAAAAAAAAAATTAAATTAGAAATGTTTCATTCCTCATTTAACAAGCAAATTCCAAGTTGGTTAATATTTGTGAGGACTATAAATAAATAATTTCGACATAGACTAATACAAAAAAAGTGGTACATTTGTAGAAATCAAATTAGATATTTAGGGTTTAGGGTCTAAAAAGTAATATAGAGAACAGATAGAAGTAGATATACCAGAAGGACATTGCTGCTGCAACCAAAGATACACCAGAAATGGAGTTGAAGTCAGGTAGATGAGACAATACAAATTGAGCAGAGGCAAAGATCATAATGAAAAACGTCAATTTGATATTTTTGCAACTTGGACACACTGTATCGTGGAACTTCCGCAAAGATGCACCTCCGGTGACCATGTAGACAATGTTCACTCCAACTTCTACTACAAGTTGTTGAGGAACCACAATATAAAGGCCTAACTTTTCGCCAAATGCGTGTTGTCCCAGTTCATGGTATCTATCAAAACGTTTTCCAGGAACCATTTCATGCATCTCAACCATTTGCCACAATGTATACAAAGTGATGATCCATGATAAGAAAAGTATAGTCAAACCTGGACCCCTGAGTAATAGAAATCTTGATTGATTAGTGAATTAATTACAATTATTTTTTAGTAAAAAAAATCTACTAGATTTTGTAAATCCAAGTTATTTGGTCTATAGTGATATACTTGAAAGGATAAAGGTCATAAAATTAAGTTGTATCTTATTTTATTTTGGAGGATATTTCTTGCAAGTGTAATTAGGGTTTGAAATATACCATCCAAGATCAGCCATGGAAAAGGGGAGACCAAGAACACCAGCTCCAACCATGGCAGTGACATTGTGAAAAGAAGAGTACCACCATTTTGCATTCCTTTGAGAGTTAATTGGAAGCCAATTTTCAATTGTTTTTTCCCTCTCTGATTTTCCTTCAATCTATTTCAACAAGAACAAAAAATTAAACATAAATAAAATCCTAGGTGCAAATAAAATAATGCTCGAAAATGAGCAAGCCAAATCAACAATGAATTATGAAAAATAAACTATGTTTATTCATGGCCAAAAACTTCTTACAATCTCTTTAAAAGAAATTAAGAAATAGATGTTTTCATTCAATTCAAGATGTTTTTCAAGTCAATACGTCCATACTCTTACTCAATTCTTCACATGGAAGAAAATGCTAATTGAAGAAATAAAGCTAAGTTCTCCAACTATGCCATGTGAACAATTAATGCATGTTCGGATGCATCTTAGGTATGTATACTAGGTTAGGTGACTTAGGTCCATGACATACAAAATGTAACTCATAATGTGAAAAAAAATAAGAAGACGGTTGTTAGAAATGATGCTGTCTTAGTTTAGTTACATTTTAAACTATATTTTTTTATTACATAATAATAATAATAGTTTTTTTTTGACAAGATAATAATAATAGTTATAGTAGCAAAAATAATAATAATAATATATTTTTCTCCTACAAAGTTAATATCTTGTCTTGATATATATAAAGACAAAAAATTAAATCCGACTCACAAGTGAATGGTGGGATTAAACCCTCAAATTAGTTGGTTGGATAACGAGTTTTTTAAAAAAAATGAATACGGAAAATTACTTATTATAAGTATAATTTTATTTATTAACAAAATAAAAAAAAAATACTAGTAACACTTAATGAAAATATCAGGAAAATCAGATTTTGTAAAGATATTTCATCAGTATTCCATAATTTATGACACATTATTTTGGTATGAGAAAGAGAGAGAGTCTGAAATTTCAGAAATTCCAAGTATTTGAACATTTTAAGAAATAAGAGATTTTTTTTTTAAAGCCATAAATATTTATTGAATAATGACAATGGAAAAATGTATATAGACAAAATCTGAGAATTTGAGCACATATGGAGTAATTTGCTAATAAAGTCTTACAGCTAATTATTTTTTTGGGACAGAATTTGTATTAAAAAACTTTGCATTAAAATTCCTAATCAGTAGTATTATGATGATATTACCAAGATTACACCAACCTCTTTCAAAATACCAAGATTAAACCAACGTAAAATCTTTCAAAAGAAGATTACACCAATTGCCAAAAAATAAAACTAAGATTACATCTTTTTTTTTTTTAAAGAACTAAGATTACATCTATGTTTATTCATTTGAAATATGAGTCTTCTTCTATATACGAAATAGAGAACTTCATCAAATTCAAAATTTCCCAAGCATATGACTGTTTTCTCAAAATTTCCTAAGTATATGATTGATTATTACCAATATAAATGAACAAAATCATAAATAATTTATAATAGTTAAACATAAAAATAGTTTTGAAACTAGAGAAACTTACAGTTTGGTTGTGAGGATCAGAGTTGAAAGCATTTGGTGGTTCAGTTCCTAAACTTCCCATGATTGCACAAATGAATGTTTAACAAATGAAAAGAGTTAGAAGGGTTATGGCTATACACAAGTATTTAAAGGATTAGTGGTGTGGTTTTCGCCATTCAAATTCATTAATGAGATACCATTTTCTTTTGGTAGTGTAATAATAATAATAATTTTTTGGGTAGTGATTAATGAGATACCATTAAAAGTAAATAAATATTAATTTTGCTGATTTGGAGCCACGTATAAAAAGATGTGAGAAAGATTTTTTTGGGTCTAATGGTTAGATGTTTGTAAGCCTAAGAGTGAAGGTTGATAAGAGGAAGTGGGGCTGTGGCAACATATCATTGGAGATAGATATGTGAACGAGTCGAGTCGATCAATGTGATCGTCATGGTCGGTGGACGGTGGGATTAAGGGTTTGTTTTATTGCTAGAATTAGGAGATATGATATGATAAATTTATTATATCCTGCTTGAATCATCTCACGTTTAATGCACAAAAGAAATAAAATAAAATAAAATAAACCATTTTATAATGATATGTTAATTTGGCTTTGTGATTTCTATCGTAGGTAGAGGCTGCATTAGAAACTATGTTGATATGATAGAAATTATTTCCTTATTTATTATATTGATATACTTCTATTTTTAAAATATTTAGTCAATTTTAAAATAATGATATCCTATGTTTGTTATTATAATTAATTCTCTTCCATTTTTTTGGTCAAAAAAAAAGTCTCTTCCATTTTTAAAATAGGGAAAAGATGAATGGTGCGAGACAATTACTGACGAATAGCAACAAATGAATACAAAGTTGTTGGATTGCGTATGACTTCTTTCTAGTGTGTGGGAGTCTTGGTCTCATCTAAAGGTGAAGGTTTTGTCGTGGTAGCTACTTCATGATAGGATTTTGACTCGCCGTAATCTCTTTTCAAGGAGGATTATAGTTAACCCCATGATAGTTCTTAATTGTGTTTTATATCATAAGCATGTAGAGTCAGCTTGTCATCCCTCATCATATACTCCTCCTAATTTCATTATGTCTCTGCCTATCCCTCAACATATGTTGACATGTTTGTCTAAGGACGTGAAATCATGTGTATCAATCGACTTCCAATGTTAAGCAAAATAGTTGATTGGTTCAATGACATATGACTGAATAGAATAGTTACATGAATGCAAACCTAACCATATATGTCTAGGCATTAGTATCTACACATGATTTAATGCATATCTTTTAGATAAAAAACCGATATCTCACACTTTCTAAATCAAATTATCATTTTCAGATTACACGGAGAAAGCATTAATGCATAATTAAATCAAAGATATAATGAATAACACAGAAATAAAGTCTAGTCAAGATAAGTCATCAGGAATCGAACTCAATTTCTTCTAAAACTATCAAACTATCAGTTATCTGCCGAAAAACGGATCCTCTCTAGGTAAACTTATAGGCTATAGCTATTGTTTTTTTACATAACAGAGTTATAAGGAGACTTACGTAATTAGAAAAACTCTAATATTTATTGATTTAATTCCAAATTAGTACTTTTTCCTTGATTAATTTGATTCTAAATTTACCTCTAAAAAAAGTTGATTCTAAATTACTTTGATACGTTGTATCAGCCAAACACTACATTGCTTATTAAAAAAAACACTAAATTTTTTGTACAAAAAAAAAAACACAACATTTTTTTTTTGACTGATTTTGTTGAAGTTTTTATTTTTTATGTCATCTATCAACACATTGTTCTTTAGTGAACATGTATGTGACACAGACACTTCTGATTGATGATGTGTTTCATGTCCACTTTTGATTGACGTTGTTATGTTTTTATTTGTGAAAAAACATGATTGATTTGTGCAATAAGAAGAATATTGCGTTTTTTCTGTTTATTTTTACTTCCTTTAACGGTTTTTTCACTGTCGTGTTTTATGACAACATGCAACAATTGGAGAGATGAACGAAAGATTTGGACGAGAGATTCGGCTTTTTGAAACATTATCACTTTCTCCATCACCAAATGCTGGCAAACAAAGGTAATAGTAAGTTTGTAGATATAATTTTCCTAATGTACCTTTCTTGATTATGTTTATATGTTTTGTCCTTATTTAGGAAGATGAAACCGACGAGAGTTCTATGAGTTCACTGCTGCAGATTATTACAAACTCTTGGCTACAAAAAGGAAGCTAAAATCAATCCTCAGAATTGTGTTTTATGAGGAAATGACTCTAGAAACGACTCATCATTGTTATTTAAATGTATTATGCACAGATAAATTCTCGAAGACTCGTAAGCTTCGAGTAGCTGAAATGGTTGCTTGTAGGTCAAGAAAACCAAATTAATTTGATTTTCATGAATGTTAAAATAAATAGGATCAATATGGGGTGAATATTTGATTTTCTTGAAGATTTTGACGAATATCAAAATAAGCCATATCAATAACGGGTGATTTTATGTTCATTTGGTTTGATATTGCTTTTCAGACTTTAAATCACACATTGCAAGCTTCCTTTCATCCATCAGAAGACAGAAATCATCGAGAGTTTAATGGATCTCCTCGATAAAGTGATGCACGACCAAAAAAAAAAATTCTATTTGTGTAAGCATATTGATATCTGTGATTTGAACTAATCTCGTAAGTGTTTAAAGAGCTTATAAAAAGCACTTATGATATGCTCATAAGTTGTGTTTAACAAGGTTTTTGAAAAGTTTACTATAAGCTCACATTCTTGTTGAGAAAGGGTGCTTAGTTTGAATAAAATGTCCACATTCCATGACGTTTTGTTTGAATTCACTTATGATTTGCATTATAGTACATGATAGAAAACATATCATTACAGATATAATTAGTTACGACTAATGAACTTTCTAAGCAATAACTAAAAATAAAAGATTCTAGGCTAATGACTTTCTTTTTTTTTTTAAGGAAAAAACTCTAATGACTTAGTGTTCATATAATCAGCAAATGTTAATATATTAGATGTTACATTAGTATTCTCTCTTTGTGATCCATACTACTAAGAATCTTTGCAAACCTCGCCTGCATACGCCAAACATAATTTTGTTTGGGGAATTGAGTTATTCAGTGGTAAAGGCCGTATTGTCCTAATGGACATGCCAAATTTGTTGATGGGGCAAGAATTTAGTCGAGGTTCTACTGATGTCCTCAACTACGATTCCATTTTCTTAAAGTGATTAACGCTAAGAGAGAAATTGTCCTTCAATTGTGAGTTACTTTATTTTTTGACAAACCTTAGTCGTGGGCTCAATATTAATTCCTAAGATAAAAAACATATCTTATCTTATCTTATAGTATTTATAAAGGATAGAGTTAAGGAACCTACAACAAGAACACCTATGATATCCAATTAGGGTTAGCTCCATGTTAATAGGAACAACCTTGGAACCATGTGATTCTTTGACGCTAAGCTCCATGTTAATGAATTACATTGACGCTAAGCTTATATAGATGCAGGACGAGGTGGTTCCAGAGGCATCACAAAATGTGTTACCTTGTACTATGTCCATGATAAAGTTTTTGTTTGTGCAATCGGTCCAACCCAATTTGATAGTAATATGCTTGATAGAAAGGAAAAAAAATATCAAGTGACATATTTTCCAAGAAATAAAATAAAAAGAAAAATTCAAGTGACATATTTTCCAAGAATTAAGAGTAAATAAAATATTCTCTAAAAAAAATACTCACATTTTTTGTGCTAACCTTTCGATTTTTAAGGAAAGAGTTCCTTGTTTGATCGGAAAGTTAATAAAATTTGATCAATAATTATTTACACTAGAAATCGAATTTGGTTCTTTCAAACGATCTGTATTCCTATGAGCTCATTAATCTAGTCCAATAACTTAGTTACATTCATAGTTTTTCTTATTGAAAAAAAAAATTAAGTGATAAATATTTTTTTAAATTAGATATAAGAAATATATATTGCCAATGAAGATTGATTGGTAAAGAATTGACTTATCCGCTACAAGGTCGTGGTTCAGCTCCGGTTGTCGATGTAAAGATCTTTTTGGTAAATGATTATGATAAATATATATCTCTATAAATGTTCGTTGAAGTTTGATGTATGCCCGAAGTTGAACTCGTCTAAATTTTCTATTAATAAAATGAATTCTGCTCTTCTCCCAACACGTTTTACTCATTCCGAACCAAATTTCCAAAATTTTCCCTGCGGGAGTTAATTCACGTCTGTGTTAATTCTGCGTGACTTAACTCACGCAGCGTGTTGTTTTAAAGGCTAGACATATCCTCATTTCTTCGAGTTCAAATCAAAGAACACTCCAATAACAAGTAATTTTTCATAATCAAACCCCTTTAACTTTTTTTTGTTTAGATGTTAGATTTTTCCTCTTAAATTAGATTTTTTTAGTTTTATGGTTTTGTTTAAATTTTGATTATTTTTGCAAAAAATGATACAATGTTACATGTAAATGACTTATATTGCTTAATTGTTTAGACGTTTGAATGTTTATGTTATAGTTATGAGTTTTAGGGTTTATGTATAATTTGCACTCCAAGTGTTTGTTGAAATGCTTGAAAGAGTTTTTCATTAATTTTTAATTTTTTTATGGTGTAGATTTGAAACAATGGCCGATTTGTTCAGTGTTTGCATACGCTTCAATGGTGGAATTTCTCAGTTTTTCAAGATTCGGTACATTAATGTCACGTTATAAGGTCTCAAGGATCAACTGAAAGAAATCAACTAAAGACTCAACCTCGGAGACATAAGGAGTGTGGAATACATTTAGTATGAACGTCCAACGTTCGACGAGGGGAGAATAACGTTCAGTCGGCCAGAGTTAACGAACGTCAACAATATGTGAGGAGCATGTTCTCGATTTTTTGTCAGCACGTCATGTTCCCATGAATCGATATGTTTGTCACGTTGTTGAGATCGCGTGAAGATGTTCTCAACAGTTTGATTCCGCAAGAAAATTATGATTATGTAGCATCATTATTATATAGTATCTTTATTTTGTTGGAATTTAAGTTTAATTCTTGTTAATTTGTTGAAGATGTTGGTATTGAAGTGTCTTATACTTAGGGTAGAGATTTGCAAAATCTTTGAAAAGTCAAAGAATGAAGAGAACACAACATGTATTCTAGCAAATCAACTTATAGGTTTTCACATCGAATTCCTTCGTATAGAATGAGTATCACACAAGGTAATGCCCCTCTAAGAGGTTTCTTTGAGTTTGATCATGCTCCTCTGTCAATTGAAACTTTTCAGTTGACATGGCAGTAAGATTAAACTCAAAGCAACCTCTTGGAATGCATTTTTTTATGTGATGACAGGAATGCACCTCTAAGAGGTTCTTTTGAGATTGATCGTGCTCCTCTATCAATTGAAACTTGTCAGTAGGTAGGGCAGTAAGATTAAGCTCAAAGCAACCTCTTGCAATGCATTCCTTTATGTGATCACTTATTTTATATGAGAGAATTCGATGTGAGAATTTATATAGTGGATTTGATAGAATACATGTGGTGTTCTTTTCATTCTTTTGACTTTTCAATGAAGGTTGCAAATCTCTACCCGAAGTAAACGACACTTCCATGCCAACATTTTTTGCAAACTTTCAAGAATTAAATTTCAATTCAACATCATGATGATACCACATATATTTAGGGAGAGTGTAATGTAATGTAATGCAGATGAAATTAAAACTAAATAAAATTGTGTATTTTTTAATTGATTTTGTGTACTTGTGCCACTTTTATTTGAATTCACGTTGGGTTTAATTAGTATTTGAAGACATTATATTATTTAGATGCCAAAATCATAGAATAAAAGCAAATATAAATAAAAATAAAGGAACAAAAATAATTCACATAAAATCTCATTTTATTAATATGATTGATACATTTACAATAAGATATGTTTCTTGTCTAGGGAAGAGGAGATCGGGCTAATACTAAATCTGCTTATTTTTACCCCAAGAACTTTTTAGCCCCCTTGGGGTAAAAAGAAACCCTCTTGGGGTAAAGCAAAACCCTCTTGGATAAGGTATGTTTCTTGTCTAATGTGAAAAAACCTTCAATGTCAACCTTGCATCCAAACAAACTGCATTTATTTGCAGTGCGTTGCTATCTTTATTGACTGCTCATACAGTCCCTGATATTTTTAAAGAGGTCTCTTTCTATGAAAGACCAAGGATGAAAAAACATTGTTATTGTAGAAGGAAGAGGAGGAGAGAATGTGAGATGATGGTGTGAATGGTGAATGTTGGAAGGGTATTTACAGGGGGAATGACTTACATAGGTTTTAACTACACTAAATGCAGTCAAAAAACGTGCAAAATCAAGTTTGAATAATTGACCACTATCCAAAAATCATGTTCTATGTGCTTAGACCATCGGCCAAAGGCGAGTGAGTTAAGTCACGCCAAAGGTGAGTGATTTAACTCACGCACGGACATTATAGACATTTCAGTTTGGAGCAAGCAAAATCTATTAGGAGAAGAGCATAATTCTAATAAAATTGCGTTTTTATTCTTTTGGTGGTGGCCGGGGTTCTACCCCGACCATTGCATACATTATGCATTGTCTTTACCAACTGAGTTAGGAGAATAAAATTGCGTTTATTGAGCCTCAAAGTCGGCCCAACATCCAACTCATTTAAATTTTTGATAAAAAAACAAAAAAAAAAACTAATTTCAGAAAATATTTGATGCACCGACTCAAACAAAAAAAACAATAAAAACAAAACAAAACAAAAAGAACGAAAATAAAGAACAAGTTATCGAAGGTTCTGTTCTTGTTCTTCTTCGTTCATCATCGCCACCGTCACTCTTGTACAATTCTCTCATGGTAGTTGATCTCTCTCCTCGATCATCCAAACGAAGAAGAATCACCAACCCTTATTCAATGGTATTCTTCTCATTCACCTAAAAATCTCTTTTTCTTCATTTTCAATTTTGTATTTTTGATTGTTTTATTATTTATTTCTTGTTTTTTAGTTTAATCATGTTATTTTATCATCTGGGTCTTTTTTTGTTTTCTGATTTGTCATCTGGGTTTTGTTTATTTATTTATTTTGGTTTTTATTTGATTTTATTTGTGAATTGTCAATATTGATGTGTTAAAGATGATTGATTTATGCATCAAGAAGATGAATGTGTTGATTTATAGTTAATAAGTTTTAATCTTGTTGGTTTCAACATGAAAATAAATTAAGAGTAGCTAGTGAGGCAGAGGAAAGACCTAGAAAAACTAGTAAGGAAGATTTAGAGATTAATGAGTTGGACCGAAATAGGGTTTACAGATAGCACATTATGACGTAATTTCATCCATGTAGTCGATCCTACTTAGTGGGATAAGACTTGGTTTTGATAGTCAGATGGAGTGGTGGTAAGGAGAGTAAGTCAGATGGAGTGGAGTCAAATCACCTGGAGGAAGAGGAAGACCGAGAAAAACCATAAGTGAAACCATTAAGGAAGTTCTAGAGATTAACGAGTTCGGTACAAATATCGTATTTGATAGAAGTAGAACATTATGGCGTCGTTTGATCAATGCAGTGAACCTCACTTAGTGAGATAAGGCTTTGTTGATGTTGTTGTTTATGGTTTTCTTGAGTTGTTTTCCTGTGCTTCTTATCCTGTTGGCCAAAAAGGTTGTACAGAAAACCTCTCTTATTAGGGATAAATGAAGTTTTTGCCTTTGTGAAGTGAGAAAAAAGAGTATCATAATAGCCAAAAAAGGACATAAAATCATAAATTAGATACAATCATGTTTTTTTTTGTTTCATAAATAAATAAGAAGCACTTCATGCTATTTATCACGATAAACTTCGCGAAGTACTCACGATATCTAGGTGACCATTTAAAAGCTCTTTTTGCTGGAAAACACGGTAGAGGTAGCACGATTAGCATAGTATTTTTGGCATGTTATCACTTATTTAAGCCTTCGCGCTGCTTTCGTGATCGTATTTTTCGTGACAAATATAATTTTCTGTAAATAATATCAGACTAAAATCATAAATAAATTAAAAGATAAAAGTTTTATGTGATACACGCAGCCATTGATTGAGCGGATCTGAAGCTGTAACTGAGAACCTTAAATCCTTTGATTTTGTTAAATCAATTGAACGAATATGAGTATGACCCAATTCGTCTTGGTATGTTTTCTCAATTTTGTTTCTTCCTATCAGTTTTTGTGGAATATGCTCTTATCAATTTACATTTTCTTCTGCTGTGATTCACTCTCTAATTCGGTGTATTATGTTCTTTTAATGCGGTTAATGTGGTTGAAATAAAAAGGTCAAACTAAATCGAACCATATACCAATGGATTTCTTTGATGAATTAATTCATTACAACTCTATTAATTCATTATTACAACCCTTTTTTCTGACAACTTCAAATTCTCTTTTGAAGTTCTCCTAGGATAACTGTAAAATTGTTCTCTTTTCGGTCTTTTGTGAAAGCATCTTGTTTTTGAAGTCTTTGGTCATTTGTGAAATATTGTATCATGGTTGCTAGGTTTTTTGTTCTGTCGTACCATGCATATGCATGTTTATTTTTTCTTATCTATCACAGCTATTTTTTCTAGTTGAAACTTGAAAGTTTATACTCTTAACGGTTTTTTCATTGTCATGTTTTATTGCAACAGGACAAAATTGCAGAGATGCATGAAAAATTTGGACGCGAAATTCGTGTTTTTGAAACAATGTCACTTTCTGCATCACCAAATGATGCAGCAAACAAAGGTAGTAATAGCAATTTCACTTTGTCCGTCTTTATGCCTTGAGATATATGTGCATTTAGAATTTCAAGTTGTTGATGTTTGTATATATAATCTTCCTAATGTATCCTAGTTAAGCTTATATTTCTTGTTGCTATTTCCGGAAGAAGAGGAGACAGAAGAGTTCTATGAGTTTACTGCTGAAGATTATTACAAAATCTTGGCTACGAAAAAGGAAGGTAAAATTGATCCTAATCCGTCTGTATATATAATCTTCCTAAAGTTTATGCGGTTTTCGATATAAGCTTAGCCTAAACATATATTCCCAATTTTCAAAACTTGAATAAAATAAACATGTATTTCTCCAATTGATAAACAAACTAGTATCCCCTTCATGACATTGTTATTTATATGTATTATGTACAGATAATTTCCTGAAGACTCGAAAACTTCGAGATGCAGATCTGGCAGCTCGCAGGTCCAGAATAACAAAGGTAATTAGATTTTCACGAATATTGAAGCAAATCAGATCAACAAGGGACAAATTTATCTTATCATTTGGTTCAATCTTGTTTTCAGGCTGTAATTAGAGTTCGCTTCCCTGATAATCACACACTGGAAGCTACCTTCCATCCATCAGAAACCATTCAGAGTTTAATTGATCTCCTCAAGAAAGTGATTGCACAACCAGAGAAGCCATTTTATTTATGTAAGCATTTCAATATCCTGTATATGAATCTACTTTGGACTGTATTTGCTTGTAGTTATGCTCATAAGTTGTCTTTTGGCTTATTTTAATAAGCATCCCGACATAGCTTATGTAAACACTTTATGTAGACTTCAGTTATGTCCTCTCTGTGAAAACAAAACTTGAGAATGCAAGTAGCTTTTCAACGTGCAAATCCAAACAAAAATAACATTGAATTTAAGAATTGATGACATCAACATAATTAAACTGTCATGATTAACACTTATTTAATAAGAGTTTACTTAAGGCGTTTCTCTAAACGCCTACTAATTCATAGCAACTTGTCTTTTGACATGAATTAGAAGATGTCATCGTATTGAAAGTTCATTTGATTATGCGTGCTTAACTTAAGTGAATCATCACATGTGCTTTTTATAATGCAGATACTACTCCACCTAAGAAGCTGGTCAAAGATATTTCCCAGGATTTCTATACTGTTGGATTTTGCCCTGGTGCCATTGTGTACTTCTCATATGATGTTTCAAAAGGTGAGTTTTCTGTTCATGCCCACCTTGTGCGAGAAGGTTTTTTTGTAGTTGTTCATTGCTGTCATCATGCCATAGCATGGTTGCTAGGTTGTTGTTTTGTGTTGTACCCAGTTTTACCGATTGTACACTATGGCAAAAAGCCAAAAATTTGCCATTTGAAGCTGCCGTATCCGCCATAAAAATGCCATGGTGCTGCCATCCTTCACAAGCTGGCCATGCCGGTTAGCAAAAAATCTGTCACCATGGCCGATGTTCTTCAACCATGGTCGTACCATTGCTAGGGCTGTTGCCGTGTATATTCCTAGGAAACTGCCAAAGAAATTGTGCATGTTACTATACATAAATAAGTAACACTGAAACCTGTGGTGTATTTTTCGCAACTCAAATGTTTCTCTGTAACTTGGTGTAGTTTTTCTGCTATATTTTTGTCAACTTAGTTGCATTAACTTTTGTCAACTGTCTCATCTAAAAGATTCCCTTAAATTTGCTTGCAAACTATTTAGTTTTTCAGTCAGGAGAGGATTTCATTGTGAAATTGTGAATATCGTTCATCACAAAATTATGTTTTACTGTTTGTAATTGTGATATGTTAATATATTAGAGGCAATGTTGATATGTTCTTCTTCACCAGGATTTGAATCCGAATCCTTTAAGCTCTTTGATATATTTATTAACTTGGTGTTAATGGGATATTTTAGGTGATAGCAGCGACGATGGCCCTTACCTACCTGAAGAGGTCATGTCTTTGAAAGGTTTGAATTTCTCTGACGATAAAGGCCAGTCGTCAAATCCTGCACAGTCTGAGCCGGTGTCTGCTGAGCCTGTCGTGCAACCTCCTGCTGAAGAGAGAAAACCGGCGGAGAAAAAACTTGTCAAGCCAAAGTGGTTGAAAATGTGATATCATTTTCCCAACAGTAGTTAAGTGGTTTAGTTGATGGAGGGGACTTTCCTTGTTTTGTGCGTGTATGTATGTTCAAAGTTGTTCATTTTGGTGATTTTTTCTCATAGCTAATGTTACTTGGCATATGGATATTTACTTGGTGGTAATTTTTTCTCATGGCTAATGTTACTTGGCATATGGATATATTTACTTGGTGCATCATGTTACTTGGCATATGGATATGGTTTTTTATGGGACTTCTCTCTCACTCTTCTCAAAGTCTCATGTTTGATTTCTTGTGTCAATTTTGGTGTGTTAAATGCATACAGGTTATGCGCCTTAAATGGACCACCCCACAAGTGGATGGTGTGATTTGACCCCTCGGTCCTCGTATTAGTCGGTTTTTTACAGAGATAATTTAAAAAAAAAAAAAATTATTGGACTTTTCACTTTGTAGGATTTGGGTGCATGCATCCTTTTTCAACTAAAAGCAAAGATATAGATTTGGATTCTCTCTTAAAATATTTTTTGGGTAGATAGACGAAATAATAAATAATTATTAAAACTCATACATAAGTGTAGAGATTGGGATTTGAATTTCGATCATGACGTCTAACCTAGTAATTTTGACATTTTTACCTATTAAATTAGGATTTATTAACACAACGAATCTAAAAAAACTACTTTATGTTTTTATTTTGCTATTATATTTTAAGCATTTTAACTATGTACAAAGATGACCCATCATCATCATCATCATCATGCATCATAAATCACATGAGAGACTTCCTTATTTTAAAAAGCCGCCATGATGATGATATTTCAGCTATAAAGAAAGTATAAATATTTTGTTTTCTTTCTTCTTTTGACTAAAATAAAGTGCTAAAACTTGATAAATGTAAATAATAACAATAATTTTAATTTTTGCCGACCCACTCCCTTGCTTTCTTCAATAATAAAATAAGACATGTTGGGTATATTCAACTTCCATAAACTTTTGCGGTAAAAGAAAATTTTCCATGATTTCTTATTGGCAAATGGTTAATAGTTCCAAAATTTTTGTTACAAGAAAAAAAATTATTAAAAAAAATTAAATTATTAAAAATCTACTTTTCATGTATGTTTAAAATTTTTGTCAAAAATATACCTTTGAAATTATAAACATATTGGTTTTAAAAAAACACAATTATAAACGTAATTTCTGTTTACACAAGGTGCTCGGAGGGTACAAATGTCGAAGTTGTTTGACCAGACGTTATGATCAGAGTTTGAATTCCGACACTCTTACATGTGTATGAGTTTTTAATAACTTTACTATTTTTTTATTTATAAAAATAAAATAAAAACGTAATTTTTGTTGTTGAATATTTAGACAAAATAATGAATGGTTTCAGGTTGTTTATTGTATTAATCATAAAACTAACCCTTTTCAATGAACAAAGATTGTTAATGGTGACAAGATGTGTATTTAAAGAACTATTCTATTCTGTAGAATCTATATAGTAGTCAAGTTGTATATATTACCACCATTATCTTTTGTCGGACTCACTACATGATTACAAATATAAAAATGAAATCCTCCATTATACAACATCAAATTATTTATATATTACTTTATATAAAAATAAAATAAAGTATAATTATATATTACTTTATTGTGAAATCAAATAGAAGGAAATCATTTGAAATTGACCACACAACAAATCACAATTAACTATGTCAAAAAAAAAAAACACAATTAATAATGAGAGTAGCAAATTTATTACATTGATTTGTTATGATAATCTTAATTATTGTGTGATTTGGTCTATTCATAATATGGAAGAATATAGAATATAGTACATATTTTACTCATTAATGTAATTAATAATATTGCTTGTAAGAGAACTTGCAATCGTTTATATAATCAGCGTTTAAATGAGATGACTGATGTCTCTTCTAACTAAATCAAAGTATTAAGTTCGAATATAGTTTTGGGTATGCAGCAATTATGACCCATAATGCTTAAGGGATCAATCTCTATAATTGTATGCAGATGATCTTGGTTTACGCAAGGAAAAATAATCCCTAATAACTATTATATTATTAAGAAATTTTCTTCGATTTCATTGAATAATTTATATTTCTGATTTATAATATAGATTAGATATATCAGTTTTTTTAAGGTAAGATATATCAATTATTTAATAGATTAAATACATCAATTATTTAATAAATTTATTTTTGTTTGTTTATAATAGTGATCGGACGATATATCTGAAGTTAATAACTTGCATCACTAGAGTGGGTGGACTTAAATTATTGTGTCTGTCACAATCATTAATTGACTCAAAAGATGATGCTATTAAAGTAACCAAACTGTTCCAAACCTTACAAAACAACCTTCGAATCCTGTTCTGTTCCAAACTCTTTGGTTTCTTTATTCATAACGTTATCAACGTAATTTTCAATACCCTTTATCTCTAATTTTACATTTTTGATTTCATTATTATGATTTGTTTCAATGTTGTTTGTAATTCAGATTTTGATCAGTTCGTTCCAGAAAGCACTGTTTTTTATTGGTATTATGTGAAATTCTATTAAATTATTATTGTTCTTGATATTGGTGTGAAATCAGGAATCAAATTCTTAGGAATAATTGTTGGTTTGTATTAGATTAAGGTTCTGTTTGGCAATGCCAAATTTTGAAATTATAACTTATAAGCTCAGATGACAAAAAAAGAGACTCTTTTGATAACATTTTTTTCATACAGAGTTTATAGCTTACTTTTTACTAGCTTATAGCTTACTTTGATAAGCTAATTCAATTAACATATAGCCCGTTTGGATTTGCTTATATTTAAGCTTATGAAAAATAGCATATGCAAATTAATAAGCTTTTATGTTAATTTATCAGTTTTCACTAACCAAAATTGTATCTTCATATGCAGTTTTTTCATAAACTACCTTGACAAGCTTATGAATAATGAATAAAAGCTTACTTATTTGCATAAGCTGTTTTCTATAAACTCAAAATAAGCCAATCCAAATGGGTCCTAAAGCTTATTTTGATAAGCTAATTCAATTAGCTTATAGCTTATAACTTTTTTTTTTTTTTTAAATTTTAGTATACAGCCTAAATACCGATTTATCTGGGAAACCAATTCCACTGTCCACTAAGTATAGCCACTGTATGGACTAGCCCACAAAAATGATAAGTTATATAGCTTAAAGTTTATAATTTATAATTTTTTCTCTGAATTTTACCCCTATTATCTTACTTGAAATAAAATTAAATATTAATAAACATATCTTTTTTGTCATTTCATGTTTATAAGCTAGTTCGACTGCTAATTTTACCAAACACTATAAATTCAATCCTGTAGTTTATCCACTATAAGTTATATTTAGCTTATAAGCTTTCGCTATAACCTCATCCTCTGTAAGCTAGTTTATCAACTATCTACTATTTTTTGCCAAATAGAGCCTTAAGATTGAGATTTTTTTTGGTGTCTGTCTGCGGAGGATCCAAGTCCTTATTAATGTTATTGTAGGATGCAAGTTTATTTTTGTCCAAATTTGGTTGATTCTAACTTATTTGATTGATATCATATACCAGATACAGGTTTTTGGTACTTCTGGAGGATGGCAACAAAGGATTGTTGGCAGTGTGTGCAAAGATCTAGCATAGAAAATGATTCCCCTTTGTCAGTAGATAATAATGGACCTGAAAATGGATCACTTTCAATTGTTGTGCTTGGTGCTTCCGGTGATCTTGCTAAGAAGAAGACATTTCCAGCACTCTTCAACCTGTACAAGCAGGTTCGGTTCGGCAACACTCAGTTTTTTGTTTAGTTTTATGAAGCATTGATACATAGACACCAAACACGACACTGATACTAACATGTAGACACTAGTAATAATTTGAAAAAATATAAGTGATTGAATGTAACCACATGTGTCAGAGTCAGATACCGACAAGTATCGAACAACGGCTACACCTTCAATTTAAAGTGTCAATGTAGGATCATATGAGTTAATTTGAGAAAGGGTATTCAATATAGTGTAGATGATAATTGAACTTTTAATGGACCGTTAAGACACCCTTAATGGAATAAGTTTCGGAATGTTGTTAAGTATAATCAAGTACTGGCTTATTTATTTTCCTATTTCATATATTATATATGTCGCAAAGATTTGATGAGTTTTAGTGAAACCATTAAAAAAGATTTAAGTTTAACTGATCTTTTGGAACAATTTGGTTTATAACATGACATAATACAGTTGTGTCGTTTGATTTGCATAGTTGACACACATTCCAAAAGCTTTCGTTGTTAATTTTTGGTGTTTGTTGATAATCTGAGTCAATATCCGTTCCTAATTCATCGTTTTACCTGAAATACTTTCTAAAGACGTTTGTTACTCTCACCGGAATCAAAAGGTTTTCTAAATTTTCGTTGCTATATTTGCAGGGATTCCTACTAGCAAATGAAGTCTGTATTTTTGGTTATGCAAGGACAAAAATCTCTGATGAAGAATTGAGAAACCGCTTACGTGGGTGAGGTTTTCTTATGTTTTCCACTATTCATAAAATAAGTAGAATGTTTTTCATAAATCAGTTGTTTCTGCTACTTCACAATCATTGATTTGTTTTCAGTAAGTAGATCACACAAATGAATAACCAAGTGCATTTCTAGGATCTTTATGTTTATATTAGCTAAATAATTTACTATGAAGTTTGTTCTATGATTGTTATGTAATAAGTCTGATATCCGTTCCTAATATGCAGCTATCTTGTTAAGGAAAAGGATGCTTCCCCTGAAAAGTTAGAGACTGTATCGAAGTTTTTACATCTGGTTAGCATTCGCGTCATTGGTTTATTTTATAACTATCTGCAATTTTCTTTGATCAAATGATCATTCCCTTTTTGCATTTGTCTTGCCGATAGATCAAATATGTAAGTGGCTCTTATGATTCTGAGAATGATTTCCGTTTGTTGGATAAAGAAATTTCCAAGCACGAATCTACAACAAACACTGCTGAGGGCTCTTCTCGGAGGCTTTTCTATCTTGCACTTCCTCCTTCGGTATATCCATCGGTGTCCAAGATGATCAAGACTGCTTGCATGAATAAATGTAAGATGTTTTAATCATACCTTGTTTTTGAGATGATCAAGACTAGGTTTTGGATTCACCGCTTAAATTTTGAATCAGTATCACAGTCAGCTTGTCGATTTTAGTATCATGTCTGTTGTCCATGTCGGTGTTTAGTAATGTTATATTGATGTTTTCATCTATTTCAATTTTGTAGCTGATCATGGAGGGTGGACACGTATTGTTGTTGAGAAGCCTTTTGGTAAGGATCTGGAATCTGCAGAGCAACTCAGCACTCAGATTGGAGGGTTATTCGAAGAACCACAAATTTACCGTATTGACCACTACTTGGGAAAGGAATTAGTGCAGAATATGGTAATGAATGACCACATTATAACACACTTCTTGCTTGCTTCAGAAACACTTCCTAATATCTCTTTGTTTGACTTATATTCCAGTTGGTGCTTCGTTTTGCAAATCGCTTCTTCTTGCCTTTGTGGAACCGCGACAACATTGCTAATGTGCAGGTGAGAACTTTTTTCAAAGTTATGTTGGGTTGACTGTTGAGGGTTAAACTTTATTAGAAGTTGAAACCGCCATTGTTAAACCTTGATGAAGGTTGAAACTGAATTCAGTTAGAGGAGAGAGAAGAGAGAAGAGAAGGAAATTGTAAATTCTCATTATGATGAATAACAGAGTATACAAGTATTTATAGGCACATGCTAGGTGCAATGAATAGGTGACACATGTCACTGCCTTAAAGACTTGAGCTAAACTAAGAGTAAACTAAGATAAACAACAATAGCAGAATATTACAAGCCTAATCAATACTCTTAACAAACTTCAGTGATACTATTGAAATTGGAGAAGGCACTGTTAGTTGGGATCGACAATTCATATTTCATTTTGTTTTATCGTATCTGTTGAATCTTGTTTAAACTTTGACTTTTTTGGCTTCTTTTTTTCTTTGGCAGATTGTTTTCAAAGAAGATTTTGGCACTGATGGCCGGGGTGGTTACTTTGACCAGTACGGGTATGTGTGGTAATTTTCTGCTTTAATAGGTTGTAAACTGAAGTGATATTCAGAAATTTTGATATCGGGATATTTCAGATATGATTTGCGATAAGAAAGTAGAAGTTAAGATGAAAGGAAATTTTTTACCACATAATAGTAAGAGTATGTAACTGAATGTTAGGCAGTAAAATGCCACGGAAGTAAACTCAGTGCCACATATGGAGATGTTAATGTGGATGAATGGTCACATAAGAGAAGATTACGAGTTTTAGAAGAAAAAAATTGGATAAATTCCGTTGTAAAGAAACGATAATAGAATCTCGACTTAGGTGGTTTGATGTAAAACTCATAAAAGCGTCTGAAAGGTGAATTAACCAGATGTAGAGTAGTTAGATGTGGAGGGAGACCAAGGAAAATAAGATAGAACAAAGTCTCAAGAAAGACTTAGATGTAAATAGCGTATCCTTAAACTTAGTACGTGATAGGGAATTATAGCATGTTCATATCCATGCAGTCAACTCCACCTAGGGTCCGTTTGGATTGGCTTATTTTAGAGCTTATGTACAGTAGCTAATGAAAATAAATAAGCATTAATATATTATTTATAAGTTTGTCAAGGTAGTTTTTGAAAAAAAAAAACTTATGAATATACAATTTTCGTTAGTAAGATCTTATGAATAACATAAAAGCTTAATTATTTGCATAAGCTTTTTTTCATAAGCTCAATCCAAACAGGCCCCTAGTGGGATGAAATATTGGGTTGATTGGTTGTTGTGTTTTGTAATGATTTTCTATCATTATGATCAGTAAACCAAAATAAATAATGTACTTCTTTTTATTTGCAGAATTATCCGAGATATAATTCAAAACCATCTGCTACAGGTGATGCCTTCATTTTATACTGAAATTTATTTTTATATTTTGATATTGTTTATTTTTGTTGGTGATATGGCCTTCTTATAAAGTTAAATAGATTCTTTGGTGCAATATTGAAAACAAAATGATATATATGTGCACAAAAACTTGACTAAATTTTTTGTGCTGAATATTAAAGCATTGAATTTGTAATGTTTGGAAAAAAATGATTTTAATAGCTAAAGGTGTGTTAGAAGAAAATGCTGGCATTTAATAAAGTAAATAAGGCTACTGGCTACACTAAAGGCAACATTTCTATTCAATGATTTAGGGTCTGTTTGGATTGACTTATGTGAGCTTATCTATTGGCATAAACATTTGTGAGACAGTCCAGGAGAGCTTATAGAAACAACTCATGACATGTTCATAAGCTATTTTCAGTTTATTTCTATAAGTTCTCCAGGATAACTTATTAAAACAGCTTATAACTTAAAATGAAAGTAGATTGACTTTATTTTATTGTTGTTATAGAAATAGCTTATACCTAAGCACTTATATGATAAACACTTAATTAAGTTGTTTATCAAACATGACCTTAAACAAAGGCCATGCTGCTGGTTGCTTTTGGTGGCCTCGCATTTGGTGTTTTTGTCACCTTATCACTACTTTGTATTTTACTATGTTTTAACAGATAATAGTAAATCATTTTCAGTTCTGACATTTTTAATTTAAAGTATTGGATTGAGTTTCACTCAGACCCTAGTAGTACTTATAAGCGCACTTAAATGTGCATGTAATCAGTGATTACAAAATTTAATATTTTCTTGACCAACTTAAACATACTTCTGGTTTTGCAATGCACACATTTTTTTTCAACCTTGTTATGTCAGACATTTATGAAACTTATCAGGCCTGTTAACTAGCCCTATGACAATTCCATAATTTTACATCAGACATTTATGAGCCTAATATGTGAATCTTATTGTTCTTCGACAAACTCAGATTTTTTGCTTGGTTGCTATGGAAAAGCCTGTTTCTATGAGGCCTGAGCACATTCGAGACGAGAAAGTGAAGGTTTGTTTTTCCTTTAAATTTATGTGGATATTATTACCCTCTTCTGTCACTTCATTCAAGCCTCTCTGGTTCTGATATAAGTAATCAATGTCCGTACTCCGTAATCGTACCGACGTCTTGCTCTCCTTTTACAAATATACGTTATTTACAACATACGTTAATTACAGATATACATTTTTTTTTTACAAATATACATTATTTACAACATAATGCTTACTCACAAGTGTAGCAAAGAGACATATTTAATAACTAATTACTTGAAAATTGGCAGTTTCACTTTTATGTTTACTTCGAGTTTTATCGTTGAGTTCAACTTGTCTCAAATCTTTTTCTCGATATAAAAAATGCAGGTTCTGGAATCTGTACTTCCTATTAAAGATGAGGATGTTGTTCTCGGACAGTATGAAGGCTATAGAGATGATCCAACTGTACCTGACAACTCAAACACTCCAACTTTTGCAAGTGTTATTCTGCGAGTACACAACGAAAGATGGGAGGGTATGTGAAAAGCGTGAGCATTTTTTTTTCGTAAATCAAAAATTGCACTGTAGATTTAGGGGAAATTTTGGACCTCCCTTTGAATTATTTGTATATGTGCTTCTGTTGCGTGCATGCAGCTTTCATAATCTCTGTTGTATTTCTATGCTTTTGATCAATGCAATAATTGAGACATATTCACTCCAAATTTCTTTTTTGTGTTAGGTGTTCCTTTCATTCTAAAAGCAGGGAAAGCCCTAGATTCAAGAAAAGCGGACATACGAATTCAGTTCAAGGATGTTCCCGGTGATATTTTCAAGTGTAAGGCACCATACCTTTTTCTTTTTTACGTAGGTGAATTCTCTTCAAAGCATTCTTCTGTAACATGCATCGAAGAGATTACATCAAAAGGGGCATTATATTAGCTAGCATGTATTTTCCGTATTTTAATGGCAAATACCGTTTGCCCAAAACATCAACTTATGTTAATAATTTATTGAATGCTTATTCTTTTTTAGGTCAGAAACAGGGTAGAAATGAGTTTGTTATGCGCCTGCAACCTTCAGAAGCTATGTACATGAAGCTTACGGTATGTCTACTATTCTGATAACTTTGTACCTATGAAGCACTGACACCGGACACGACGCTGACATTGACACATCAACTCATGCTATAGTTTGAGAAAATGGAATAATCACTTGCATCGGTGTCGGACACAAATTTTCATGACATTGTTTGGAATCAAATTTTGTTTAAACATGTTTGGCGACTTTGCTACTTAACATGTAACTATCTTGTGATGATGAAATAAATATTCATAAGTACATGTCAAATTCATCATGCTCTGTTCATTAAATGTGAACATCATCAAACGGTATTTCTTAGAGTAGACTGACTTGTTCGATGTTTCGTGCAGGTCAAGCAACCTGGACTGGAGATGTCAACAGTTCAAAGTGAACTAGATTTGTCATACAGACAACGCTACCATGATGTAACCATTCCAGAGGCCTATGAGCGTCTCATTCTTGACACGTATGTTACTTTTCCTAGTTCATGTTTTTGTTGCTTCTAAACAAACAAGTCTCAAGATGCTAAAGGGTATATAAAAAGAATTTGAATTGCATGAATTACATGAATTACTAGTACATGTATTGATTCAGTTTTTAGATAGCCAAAAGTGCTTATGAAGACTTAAAATGGTTTTGATATGTTTGGAGATTTCTGATTAGAATTGACTCTACCTCTATAATTGATTCTAACTTGAAGTTCGGATTGATAGCTTTTGCCTCTAAACAATTTTTCTACACTCAAATTTATCGTTCAACCCACTTTTTCTGTTTTACACGAATGTATATTCATAAATAATTTTACCTTAAAACTCACTTTTAACTAAAATCATTCTTTTCGCCACCGTAGAACCAAACACATGCTTAGAATCAGTTCCTTTGTTTAAAAGAAATGGACTTAAATTTATAGTAATGAAAATTGGAACATATTTTGCAGAATTAGAGGCGATCAGCAACATTTTGTTCGCCGAGACGAGTTAAAGGTAAGCTCAATATATGCTTCCTGGTAATAGATTATTGCAACACGGTTTTGTTGATTCACTAATGTTTGTATTTTATCTCGTATGCAGGCATCTTGGGAAATCTTTACACCACTTCTGCACAGAATCGATAAGGGTGAATTCAAGTCAATCCCTTACAAATCTGGAAGCCGAGGTCCTAAACAAGCTGATGAATTGCTAGAAAAAGCTGGATATGTTCAAACACATGGTTACATTTGGATCCCTCCTACTTTGTAGAAAGATCAGTGTCTTCATACATTACTGGCTTACACTGAATGAGGATTTTTCAGTTGCTTATACTTACTCAATAAACTTGAGAAGATTACCTTTGAACTGTGAATTTTTTTTATATAAGGTTTATTGCATTAAGCTTTCAAAATAAATGCCAGTGGTTGGTTCACTTGGTTTGTGTAACATAATGTTCTTCTGATTTCAAAAGAAATGGAAAATAAAGTTCATTCCTCTTTTGTATAGTTTTTCCAATAAGAGATTATGTAATGGCTACGTATCAGCAATAAAACAAAAATTACAGTCACCTTGTTAAATTTTACTGTGATGTTATATTATTTTTAAAGCCTATAATACTCCTATACTGATCTGTCGAGAACGGATGGTGGCAACGGTGACGGCACGGTGCTCCAGTGCAGTGGCGATGCAATCTCATGGTGGGACGAAAGGTGCCTGCAGGCTCGTTAGCACTTTGACGATCAAGTCAATATGAGAAATGAGAGAATGTGTAAGAAAGTGTGGGAAAAGGAATCATACATTGGGGGTGAAGCTAAGTCACCCTTTTATTGCCGTGTGAGAGAATAACCGTCTCCAAGAAATACGGCGCCTTATTAGGAGGCCGTTAAGGGCCACATGTACGGCGTGAGATGAACAGGGTTGTGTTTAATTAAGGTAAGGTGCATCGTTGTTGGTGTATCCTTGCAGGAGATGTGCCTTAGTCTGGTGGACGTTTGGTCCATGAATCATTGCGGGATTGGCCTTATGGCAGGTCCGGAACATATACTTTTTGTGTTTTATCTTTTACTGAAAATTTATTTTGATATTTTATCTTTTAAGAGATTCATTTTAGCCTGGTAAAGTTATACAAATTTACCCTTATAAAAAACTTTCCATTTTAATAATTTCTGTTAAATGTGAACTGAGCTGTTAAACATTCCACGCGGTGCATGTGTCATGTTAAAAGAAGTTTGGTATTCCACGTATGTAGTGAACATTTTTTTTCTTCTTTTGGTCAATCAGTTCAGTTACTAGAAATTTACTGTTTAAGATGAATAAGTGAAGAATTAGGTGTTCAAACCTCGACACTTGCATATTCTATGTAGTCTGTATCTGTATCAGTATCCGTGCTTCGCTTGGTAATATACAAGCAGATTACAAAGAAATTAATCCAAGTTTTATACCTTCACTAAATAAAAAATAAAAACTAAAGCACAAGAAAGGCTTTGGAATGCCAAAAGATCATATAGTAAAACCCGGAAAAGTAAGGCTTTTCTTTACGGTATCATAGAAAAGAAAATACCAAACTACTAGGGAGAGATAGAATTGATTGTTGGATCCTATATTTATTTATATATTTGGTGGCTAAACTCTAAGCAATCAAGGTGTTCAAATTTAAATTTCAAGAAATCCTCTTCACCAGACATATTGATTGTGAAACATGAATTGTACAAATTTCAAGAAATTGATTGTGCAACATGGATTGTACTTCAAGGCAGCAGTTGCAGTTATGTTGGGATCCATGATATTGTGAAAATTTGTGACAATTGCAGCCGCAATAATATAAAATCTTGATATTGCGGCTGCAATTGTGGTTGTAGAATATTTTATTAAAAAACTTTGACATGGTTAAAGTGGATTCTTATATTTTTTTTTATTTTTTATTAAAAGAAAAAAAGTGAATTCTTATATAGACGAACAAACATTCTCTTTTAAACCTAAAAATTTAAAATAGTTGAGTAACAAATGATAATTATGCAAATCAATTTGCTTTCATTCAAGGATCAGTTGAGTATTTGGATACTTAGGGTTAAGTAGTTTAAGTTAGGGTTTTATACATCAAAATTATATGACAAAAATTAGTTATAAATGCTTGTCAAACTCAATTAAACAAGATAATAGCCTCATATTCTTCATAATTTAGGTTTGAACTTTATAAATGCTTGTCCAACTCAATTAGACAAGATGATAGCCTTATATTCTTCATAATTTAGGTTTGAACTTTGTACTGTATTTTAATTTGATATGTCTTATGTTATTTTTTTAAGATCTCCTTAGAAAATTTGATTTAAACTTTTAACATGTTAGATCGAACTAATTAGATAAAGTTTATTGTAATTGAATGTCTTTTACTTAAGATTTTTTTTACACAAAAAGAGGTTTAGAGGGGTCGATGCTGCAAAATCCTGATCATCATATATTAAAAGAAAGAAAAAAGTACAAAAAGAGATGGTTAAACCAAAACCCTCAAGAAAAACAATAGCGGTAAAAGAAAAAGGAAAGCGAAAACAAAGATAAAGCCTAAAAAGCATGAGAGGCAACTCCCATCAAAGAGCTAGCGAGGCGAACGGCCAAAGACACCCACCTTGAACCCTTTGCTCGCCTCGGGCCGCTGCTTCTTGTTCTTTCTCTTTCTTGGGACCACCAATTGAAATAGTTGATCTGTGTCAACAATCTCATCTATTTTATCCATGTTAGTCATGAATCAATCAGAAAATTCATAGTTTGTTGGACATTGGTAGAAACAAGCTCTAAAACTTACATGCCATAATTAACATTAGCACTAAAGTTTGATAGATTAGAGTCTGTCACAACAACGAAACTATTAGTTCTTAATTCCTAGTTAAATTCAATAAAAATGTGATCTTGACGGTAATTCATATCAGTCACACATAAGAATAACTTATTTAGTAAAAAGAACCGTAGAAAGTTTATTATTTTCACTTAAATAATAGAAATGCAACGAGATTTGTTATGATTAGCATTGTTTTCACCACATGATACATGTTACAAAAATGATAAATTAATATTCTAATTTGATATATCTGAATTATATTTTTTATTGCTTCTTGTAAGTGGACCCTAGTTTTGACATTGCTATTAGAACTTTGTGGATGGAAGCCACCATCTCTTGCCCCCTTGCTAATGGATTAAGCAGATGGGTTGTTCAAATAAATACATCACCTTTTTTAGGTTCACTAAAAAATCATATGATATATCCCTTTAATGTAATTGACTTGGTGGGGTCCACTATTCAGGATTAGCCTTGTAGGTAATGGGTCTTGTGAACTTTTTAATTGCTTTAACTAAGACAGTAGTTGATGGAATTTAGTGGTCCCTTGCCTTACTTCTTGTCTATTTAATCTTGTTCTTCACAGTTGTGGTCCAATGATTAAAGGATTGGGAAAATAAAGAAAATAGCTATTATAAGTTTTATATACTTATATGGATAATTTATAACTACATTGTTTTTGTTAAAATGTTACACCATCATTTAACTTTAGTAGACATTTCAACCTAATGAGAAAATGTATGATTATTGATATTTTTTTCATTACTTATGCATAAGCAATGTTGGGTCATATGATCGAAAGGTCATAGATTCAAGTCCTAAAAATAATATCTTGTATAGAAAAAATAGGGTAAGATTGTATACAATATACCAACAATGATGGAACCTCTTCTCGAACTCCATTTATACAGGAGCTTTAATACACCTGAATCCTTTATGCATGGGCAATGCCTATAACCACATAGAATTACATGTTGGTGGTTATTATTTGAAAGAGTTACATGTTGCCACATAGAATTCTTATGTAACAATAAACATTTTTCCTTATCCATATGTTAAATGGTATAATATGTGGAGCATGCATCTATAACGACATATGTGGCCCTATCGATAATCAAACAATTAGGAATCACACATGTAATGCAATCTCACAATCTAACTGTTGGATCAAGATGGGAGAATTCATTTTCCAATTTTTGTAAATTAGATCTAAATTATAAAGTTAGAATTGAGTTGTTTGATCTTGATCTAAAAGTTTTAATTGGTGCATCAACAATGAGGTATTTTTTTGGTTTTAACTCTCCAATTTTTAGAGGAATGAGGTCTTTGTAATTTAAAGTTCGACTGACAGATAAGTAAAGTCTAGCTAATAATAGTTTCGGTTAGGATTCGAACTCGGGTTCTCCCAAAAAATTTGTCTGTAATTGAATGTCGTTAACTAGTTGAGCAGAACCACATGGGTGATTACGTGCAAACAAACAATATAAGAGTGTGTGTTCGGCTATATGGTGGCGAAAATTGATTTTGGTTCAAACTAAGTTTAAGATAAAATAGTTATGTTTAAATTTGTAAACCGAAAGTGTGTCAAACAATAAAATTCCTTGAAAAAAAAAGATCATGTTTGGAGGCAAAAACTAAAAATATCAACTTTAAGCTAGAATCGATTCTAATGGCAAAATCAATTCTAATATAAAACCTCCAAACATATCAAATCAATTTAAAATCTTCAAAATCATTTTTGAAAATAGGATATTGAGAGGCTATTAGTGATGGCTATGTGCTGCTTTGACACCCATGTGAAGCTGAATTTTCATGAACCCCCATCAAAGCAAGAAAAAGACTAGAAGAAGAAAAAAGAAGAGGCAAGAAAATGATACTTGAGAAGGTTGGATTTTGACATGACATGTTGATATGCACATATAATTGTTGTTAAAAGCATGCAACATGTCCTATAAAGCTCTTTTGGATGCAGTACCTATGTTAAAAGCTACCTTTCACATGTTCACTTTTGCTTTTTGAGAGCTAATTGATTCCAAGATCAATGAACATGAATGGTTGGACTTAGGACTATTAAGCACCTAGCAGAGACAGCTCACCAAAATCTTTTAGTAATCCTTGCCACTATCATGTACTAAACAAGGTGAACTAACACTATCTAAAGGAATTACCAACCTTCCATTTAAGGTCATTGATTCTCACAAATGTGTTCATTACTCAACATGTACGTTTCTTGTGGTCATAAGATTAATTGATATAGTGCATGTTTGGATTTGAGTTAGAAATCGCGTCACGTTGAAATATCACGTCGCGAAGTAGTGGAATCGTGAAAATTGTGAAATTGCTATTTGGAGCTTTTTGATGGACGCATGTTTTTTGTCTTTTCACCGCAAAAGCAAACACATAATAGTAGATATTGTTGTACCACACTCAACTCTGATGTACGTTTTTTGAAAGTTGTAATATGCATTATTCAACCTTGCAAAATCGGTTTATAAAGTGAGGTTCATCCACCACATATAAACATCGTCGGACCTTTATTTCATTCAATGTAGGATTCTTACCGTCCACCCTCACGTTTAAGATTGAGCATATGAAGTGTGATTCGATAGTGGTAACCTAATAACAAACGATTTAATACAACTAAATTGAATATGAAATTAACTATATAAAATAGTAAAATAATATATTCTCCTTAGTAATGAAAAACTAGTTTATACGAGCATGGAGGTCAGTTTAACCCTTTTTACTAAGCTTTTGTTCTGTCCCTGTAGTGTTTTGTGCAAATACTATATGAGATCTTATGGAAAAGTAGAAACTGTATTCGAGGGGATATTCTCAAGAGGGCATATCAACCATGTCCCCTACGCGTGCATTGCTTTCTTATTATTTACACTTTTTAATTTGATAATGTCAAATTATCTCATCTCCACACGTTCATTACATTAATTTATGTTTTCTTTGTTCATCCTTTACAATAGTTTTTTATTTTATTTTTAAATTCGGTGGTATCCGATTCAAAAACCGATTAACCTAGGGGACCAATCTCACCGTACACCAATGTGGATCCAATAAAAGTCACAATAAAGTTTTATATGGACTAACCCATAGAAATTGACATTGTAAAGATTTGAATCTTAAACCGTGAAAGAAACAAACTTCAAAGTCCAAGATCTACACCATTAAGCAATCCATGTAAGTTAACCATTGTAGTAGTTAAGGATGAAAATAGGTTGAACCAACTATGGTTTGCAAATCCTAAGTCTAATTTATTAAAAATATGACGGGTTAAGTCTAACAACCCATGTTTATAAGTGGGGGCAATCTTCACCTCATAAGTCGATTTTGTTGGGTTGTGTTAGGCCCAACCACAATTTCTAAGATGGTATCAGAGTCTCCTTAAAGATCCGTTGGGCCACCTGCTATCAGGTTTCCGATATTGGACCCATCAGCCATTTATGTCCACTTGAAGCATGATCTGACAATATGTTTATAAGTGGAGAAAAATATGAATGAAAAAAGTGAAATTGCTCTCGTTGAGAGTTGAACTCAAGACCTCCCGCTTACTAAACGGGTGCTCTAACCAACTGAGCTACGAGAGCTAGTTGAGAATTGGACATACTATCTGTTTATGGTATAAATTATAAATTGATGCAGACGTGTGAAAATTATCATGACCAAGCCAAGAAAATCTTAAAAACTATATATTACTTGTTTTAGGAGTTTAATCATTTTGGTCTTTTACACACTTTAGGTTCACAAACACAATATACTTTCAATGGCCGGTGGGTTTGGGAGGCTATTATTGGAATGCCGGTAAGAAATTCAAAAAAAGAATTAATTTGATGCTAAAAAAGATGAAGGACTACATTATACTACAAAAATTAAAATAGTGATCCCTAGGTTTAATTAATTTTGTCTTCAAACAAAAAAAGTATCTATTATTTAACATGCAATACATATATAATAATAATAATAATAATAATAATAATAATAATAATAATAATAATAATAATAATAATAATAATAATAATAATAATAATAATAATAATAATAATAATAATAATAATAATAATAATAATAATAATAATAATAATAATAATAATAATAATAATAATACACACTATTTAATAATAAAATGATTTTTTTTTTTTATAAAAAATGTAAGCATGGTAAGATTACATATATATTAACACATTTCTAAGTCATATTTGAAAATTGACCAACTTAGTCAATGTAGTGTCCCTTTGCAATACGACAACCATTTGTAGCCGTGTACATAAAATTCATAAAGAAGTATAGAAAATAAGTGCAATAGAGAAAGCAAGAATAATAAAAAATTATATATAAAAAAAGGATATTGTGTAAAATTTACAACCTCTATTTTTTTATCCTCATGGATTCCATATTCTATATATATATAAAAAAACGTGTATTGTGATAAAAGTAAAAGTCAATTACAATAAACTTTGCAATAATAAACATTCTTATATAATTTGCAAGAACCCAAGAGTGCTTAGATGAGATAGAACTAGTCTCTTTTAGCTTAACCACAGTTATAGGTTTGAATTTAGTCTTGGATATGCAACAATATTAAAACTCTCAAAAGAGTTTGCCGTCCATTTAAGTCTCACAATACTCGACGAATTAGCATCCACAGTTGCGCGTGGAGATACCCAACTTTAAAAAAATAAATATAATTTGTAAGAACCATATTTAATTAAATCAAGAGTTTGATGTGGATTTTTAGCAATAAACTATCACTTTAACCATGTCTTCATGGAATATAATTGATTGTCCAAAGACTATGATCATTTAATTTATTACAAGTAGCACACAACATTTGATAGTGCCACGAGCCATGTCTATGAAAGTGTAAAGCAAAAGCTTTCTGTTTCAGATTTGCCTCCATGATTACTTCAATATATCTTTTATGAACAGTAAAATCTCATGTTCAACTTCCTATTCCTTCCATCATTGTGACCAACCTCTATCATTATTATTCATGTGATGTGATATGTATACCCACATTTAACTCAGCTAAGTAAATCACTAATTTAGTCCCTTAAATTGTGAGGATAGAGTAATTTGGCTATTGAAATTGATGATATTAAGAAATGATTCATAAATTGAAAATTTATGATTATTGGTCCTTTTGATCAATCAAATTTTATTAATTTTAAGGTTTGATCGTAGTTTTGATTCATTTATTTTGATTCGCTTATGTAATAGAAACTATCAAAGAAATAGTGTTTTTTCAACTCTCTCAAAATTGAAGTAATTTCAACCATATATAATACAATTGTTACTTACCCGGACAGGACATAAATATCTAAATTTAATATTTTTAGATACTTTTTTAGACCTATTGACGATACTACGTAGGAGTCCTAAATTTCAACAATTTGTGTCCATTTTTCATGATATTAGAGATGGATCCAAGCGAATTCTTCGGGAAAAATTGTGTCTTTCACCACAGAATCCTATAAGTGAGATTTTGAGTAAGTGTTTACATAATTTTCTTGAGCATGTGTGCGAAGATATTTTGAAAAATGAGTCACCATTGATATCTACCCATCTGAGGGAGTTCTTCGTTTTAGTCCTTATCCTTCTTCTTGTTACCGGATATCTCGTTTAGACAAATCTTTTCTTTGTTTCTTGATTCTCTAATGAGTTACAGAAAGAGTTCGAAGAAGTCAAATCTTTGATGATTCCATCATACATGATTGAGTTGGAAAAACTTCTGGATAGGTATCCTATATCAGAACTGAATTCTTTCGGGTTAAAGGATATGTTTCTCGTTGCTCTGAAACAATTAGGAAATTTTCTAAAAGAAAGACGAGGTTCGGCTTGTGCTGGCAACATGCCAAGGGGTGGTGGTCCCGCTGATGTGGTCAAATCCATACTTTCGAAGAAGAAAGATTTGAATCTCATCGATTTCATAAGGATTATACCAAATCCCATCAATCGAATTGCGTTTTTGAGAAATACTAGACATTTAAGTCATACAAGTAAAGCGACCTATACCTTGATAAGAAAAAGAAAAAAATGTGAATAGTGATTGGATTGATGATAAAATAGAATCCTGGATTTTGAACAGTGTTCATTGCTGATAAAGAAAGGGAATTCATGGTTCAGTTCTCTACCTTAACGACAGAAGAAAAAAAAAGATTGAACAAATTTTATTGAGTCTGACTAATAAACGTCCCTTTCTAAAATACAAATTATTTGATTACTCGATTAATTTTCTTTTTACGCAAAAATGGTGATGCGGTAAAAAAATAATTATTGATGTCGCATAAAATCTTTATATTATAAATCGACATGGATCATAACACAATTTCTTAAAAAAATAAAAAATATGGATCATAACACAATAACACATAAACAAGTTTTATGTCACATCAATAAAAAAATTGTCCCATAAAAAGAGGGTAAATTATAAGGAAAAAAAAGGGTTAATGGTACTTTACTCCTGTAATATATGTCATTATCGATTTTACACCCTGTATTTTTTTTTATTTACCTCTTGTAATTTTTTTTTATTTACCCCTAATAGGTCATTAGAAAACCAAAATTTCTGAAAAAAATAAAAAAAAAATGGTTTTTGAATGATCTATTAGGGGATAAATAAAAAAAATTACAAAGTGTAAAACCAGAAATGATCTATATTACATGAGATAAAGCTCTATTAGCCCGGAAAAAAAAAAGAAAAGACCAAAGTGCAATTAAATCTAATTTAAAATTCATGATTCACTCCTCTATAATACTTCTATTAGCATCTTAAAGTTCCCTTTTAAGATTCCAAGCTAACTATAAAAAAAATCTTGGATTATGAGATTATCCCTTTCTCTATTCTCTCCTACAAATCGTTTTGTGATCACTTATAAAACTATTTTCTTCCACTCTTACCTTTTCTTTTTATGTGCCTTCTGTTACCTTTTCTATGCTAACTTTGTGAGAACAATTATGGCTGTTTCCTTTCTTGTACCATTTATGTGACATTATTAATTTTCATCACACAACACCCTTCTTAAAAAGACATAACACCTTTCTCTTCCTTCCTTGTACTTCAGTAATCCCTATCATATTTAATTAGTTGGTGTTCTAATTTATGTAACTTTGCAACTAGTTCAATTTCAGCTTCTTTGTTTGAAGTATTAATATTATTAATATTGTACTATACACTTTTGATATATCCTTAGTTTTTGTCCAAAAAAAAAAAGTTATATCCTCAGTTAATTTGTTCTCCTTTCACCTTTGAAATCATTAGTTTTTCCAAAGTGAGATTGAGTTTATTTGTTTTGGTTTGGTCTTCTTAGTGTTGTTTTGTACAATGTTGTGAAATTCCGGATTCTAGGTGAACTCGTTTTGTCTAGGTAAATTTGTATCGTAAACTTGTTTTATGTATTGTTTTTGTTGAAGTTATTGGTTTTCCAAATTCATTAGTTTGAAGTGTTTGAAAAAAAAATCTTGCAAATGCCTCCAACAAATTTTCCTCTTCGTTGGGAGAGTACCGGTGACCAATGGTGGTATGCATCACCGATAGACTGGGCCGCAGCTAACGGCCACTATGACTTGGTTCGCGAAATGCTGAAAATTGATAGTAATCATCTCTTCAAACTGACTTCCCTACGCCGAATCAGGCGTCTAGAAGTGGTGTGGGATGATGACGAAGAACAATTCAACAATGTTACAAAGTTTCGTTCGCAAGTAGCACATAAACTTCTACTAGAAAGCGAATCCAAGAAATCGAAGAATTCTTTGATCAAGTCAGGCTACGGTGGATGGCTAATGTACACGGCTGCATCAGCCGGAGACTTCAACTTTGTTCAAATTCTTCTTGAGAGGAATCCTTTGTTGGTTTTCGGTGAAGGAGAATATGGTGTTACTGATATACTTTATGCTGCTGCTAGAAGCAAGAATTGTGATGTTTTTAAGCTGCTTTTTGATTTTGCAGTTTCACCAAGGTTTGTTACAAGTAGAGGTGGGATTATGGAAGAACAAATTGGTGAAATTCCTTCTGCTTATAGGTTGGAAATGATTAATAGAGCTGTTCATGCTGCTGCTAGAGGTGGTAATTTGAAGATTTTAGAGGAACTTCTTGCAAATTGTTCTGATGATATTTTGGCTTATAGAGATGCTGAAGGTTCAACTGCTTTGCATGCTGCTGCAGCAAGAGGGAAAGTTGAGGTAATTTTCTTGTTCTCATATTTTTCTCTTTCACATTGGAAAAACTACTATTATAGTAAAGTTGTATGGCATTTTTAAAAAAAATAAAAATCAACTTATAAAGTTTTGTTTGGTGTTGATTGAACATATATCACTTTTTGATTCATAGATGAATATCAAACAGAAATAGAATTAGAATTCAACATAGTATATTTGGTGTGGAGTATCAAACTATAATAGAACAAATCTATTCTTAGTAAGATCCTAATCAAATTAAGGTTTTAAATACTAGACTGGTTGAACCAGAAACCGGCCTGTTTGTCGGTTGGTTTGATCCTATGAAGCACAGATACAGACACAGTACATGACAAGGACACTGACATGCCGACACTGCTAATAATTTGAGAAAATCATATAATTCAGTGTAATTATATGCGTCGGTGTCGCGACACGTGTCTAACACGGGGACACGCCTAATCCAAGGAGTCTCCGTGCTTCACTTTGATCTCAGTTGAATTACAATCTATTTGAGTCTCATGGTACTCCGAACTTGTTCATGAATCTCAAAATGCAGGTGGTTAAATATCTAGCATCATCCTTTGACATAATCAACTCAACAGATCATCAAGGAAACACTGCTTTACATGTAGCTGCTTCGAGAGGCCAATTATCAGCAGTTAATGCTCTAATATCTTTGTTTCCAACATTAATCTCTCATAGAAACAATGCAGGAGAAACTTTTCTCCACAAAGCTGTTTCTGGTTTCCAAACTCATGCATTTCGAAGACTTGACCGACAAGTCGAGCTTTTGAAAAAGCTATTATCCACAAATCACTTCCATGTAGAAGAAATCATCAACATCAAGAACAATGATGGAAGAACAGCACTTCATATGGCAATCATAGGAAACATTCACATTGATCTTGTTCAACTTTTGATGACAGCACCTTTCATAAACCTCAACATATGTGATGTTCATGGTATGACACCACTTGACTACCTTAAACAAAATCCTAATTCATCGAATTCAGATATTTTGATCAAGAAATTGATCTCGGCTGGTGGAATGTTTGGTTTTAGAGGCTATGATTCAAGAAAAGCTATAGCTTCACATTTGAGAATGCAAAGTATTGGAAGTAGTCCTGGCACGAAATTTCAAATCTTAGACAGTGAAATATTTTTGTACACCGGAATCGAAAATGTATTATCAAATCATCATCGTGGTGGAATCATTGGAACGAGTAATTCGTCTTCATCAGAACACATTCCATATGAATCAACCAATGAAAATTCTATCTCAGTTTCAACTACTAGCAAAAGGCCAAGCTCAGTTAACTATGCAGCATCAAGGTTGAAAAAAGCACTTCATTGGAGTACTAAACCAAAAGAGAAGAAAATTGAAAGATCAAAGAAATTATCCAATGATGACGTTTCATTGGATTCATCATCATGCAAGAAAATGAGTACTAATAGTTTTGATGAAATTTCACTTAGACAAAGATTTTCTTCGGCTTCTAAGACGAATTTGATTCCAAACAACAAAAGAACACTTTCTGTAAGGAGTTATCAATCAAGCCCTAATGCTAAGAAGAGATTTGCATCAGCAAGAACAAGATCAAGTTCTTTTTCAAAATCATCAATTTCTTCACCTGGATCAATTGATAATAAGCAAAAGGGTGTTTATATCGATAATGACGATATTGTTGCCGGACCATCTTGCTTGAGTCAACAACTACCTTATGATGATGATGAGACACCGAAATTGGTTAAGAGAAATTCTGTTAGCAGGAAGTTGAAGGGTCATTACTTCTGTTTTGGTGCACCTGGTCTTAATGTGAAAAATTCAGTTCATAAACCTAGTTTTGTTGCTGTGGCTTAATCGTGATGAGGTTAGCTAGTTCTTGACTAGACTAATGTGAAATAATGAAGGGAAAAATTAAGCTTGCTTGATCAATAAGAAACTTGAATTCCTATTAAGGGTTTTTAAGGGAAGTTTCTTAGTTGTAACTTTTTATATAGATTATTATTATATTTTGTTAATTGAGATTAGCTTAATCTCATGCTTCAAATCTTAACTGAAAATTTCTGTGTTGTAACTTGTAATATGCTTCTTATCATATTGGAATCATTTTAGCACTATCTGTCTATGTAGCAGCACGGACACTTTCATTCGAACGCATGTTTGAGTGTACGACATGTGTCAGTGTTCAACAATGATTGAAAATAGATAATTGCCACAAAACCACATACTGGACTTTGAATTGTTTTTATGGTAAGAATGAATGAATAACAAAACATAACTTCAAATACACTCGAAAGAAAATTGCCAGCAAAAATCTTAGAAGTAAATCTTAAAACAAAAACATAGAAATTTCAGAATACTAACAGATAAGGCATCCGTGACGCGAGAAGAGTTCCCTATTTTTGTCACTTATATGAAAATCCCCTAAATAAATCTCTTTCAGTTGCGTGCAGTTTTCTACCACATGTTTCACTCCCTCCTCGGTAACATCATTACAAAGTTCAAGTAATAGTTGCAAAAGTCCAGAACAATTCTTTGAGATCACATATAGTGTTTCGTCATTAACCCTTGTATTTGACATGTTCAACACCTCTAGCTTCGGAACTACAAAGTTCATTCCTAGTAGCTTCACTCTTGTACAATCGGCTATGTTCAAATGCCTGATCTTACAACATTTCCTTAAAACGTAACAAATACCTTCAGATATACCATTGCAAGAATTCAAATCGAGCATCTGCAAATTTGGGAAAATGGTAGCAAACAATATGATGTTTGCATCTCTCAACTGTTGACAGAGAGCTAAACAAAGAGACTTCAATTGAGGGCTTGGAGGAAAATCCGTCAAGAAATTGAAATTCTCTACACTCCCTATCCCAACATTTGTGCGTTCCATTTTGATTTCACGAAGTGATGGACAGTTTCTAACGAGTGAAAACAAGGCTGATTCTGTGAGCATCCGACATTCACTAAGGTTTATAGACACCAAATCACCAAGAAGTAATGACAACTCAGCAACATGTAGATCATTCAGAAAATAAATACCATTAAGATCTAAATGTTGTATACATCGACACTTGGACAACAAATAGTGAAATTCATTAATGTAGCTAGTGTCATTGTGACCGAGGTTGAGTTCTTTGAGCAAAGGGAAACAATTGGCAATGAGTAACAGGCCGCCCTTACCAAGAAAAGTATTGGAACAATTGAGAGAGGTCAAAATTGTAATGTTTTGGGCAAATGCTCGCAAACCATAGGCGGGAAAGTTGCATTGGTCGGAGATATTAAGGGATGTGATGTTCAATGATGGGAAAGTAGAGATTTCCCGCAGAAACTTGTCAAGGTCACAATGGTAGTTCGAGAGGTTGAGGGAGTTAAGGTTAGTGAATCTTTCGAATATGCGACATAGAAAAGTCCGCGATGCATCGTAGAAAGTGTATGAGAATCGGAGACGGCTGGTGATGGAGAGGAACTGTTTGGAGACGAGAGATAAAGAATTCAAGTAGTGGTTGTTGCGACTGTTGTGGTCATAGTTGGGTATATGTGAATATGTAGATGAAGAAATTTTTTGTGAAGATTTGATAAGAGAAGTTCTCTTCCTTTTGATTTGTTGTGAAGGATTGAGAGGGTAGAAGTAGCTATGGTTGTTGTCGTCGCCAGTGATGATGAAGTTGAAAATAGTTTCCCAACACTCATCAGGTAAATATGAAATTGTCGTTGTTGTCGGTGCCGTTGATGTTGAATCTGAAACCATTCGTTGTGAAGATTTGAGAGAGGAAGTTCTTTTCCTTTTCATTGTGAATTTCGGAGTAAACGGTATTATGAGGGCCGCCTGTCGGTGATGATTTAAGGGGTTTAGGTGAAACTCGTGCTTCAAAGATATAAGCGAAATTAGGGTTTAGAGTTTAGAGTTTTGCAGAGACATGAAAATTGTAGAAACGATCAACACGAACATGGTGATAGTAGTGGATAAACGGTAGTGATGAAAAAAAAAATGTTAGGGTTTTTCTAAGGTTCTGTTTTTTATTGTTGCGTCAATGGATGATGTTAGGGCATAAAAACTCCTATACACGAAGAAGAAGACGTGAGGACTGAGGAGTAAACAAATATTAGGGTTTTGCTAATGTTATGTGTTTATTTACTTTTTTTTATTTTATTTTAGGGACGTTGCTAATAATGGGCTTTGTTTGTGGTTGCAATCTTCCTTGTACTAACATATATTTATATGTTTGTGGTTGCAACTCATAAACCGACGTAAAACATATATTTACTTCAAAACAATTTAATTTAAAAACACTTATTAAGTACTAGTAAAAGTACTTGATGAGATGGTAAAGGATCTCTTTCAACTTAAGCTGAGGTTCTTAGTTCAAATTCAGTTTGAGAATGCAGCGGTAATAAATATTTTGTCGTGCATTACGCTCAAGGGTGTAGGAACATTTTATGGTTATAAATATGTTTGTATCCTTCAACATTTTCATTCATTAATTCTTTGCTTTTCTTTCCTTCTACAAATTTATTTCTTAAATTTAATTATGGAAATGAGCTATGATACCATGGTCATTGTTGACCACCCATATTATCCCCAAAATTGATTTGCAGTTTATGTTGGGATAGTACGATTGTTAGTAGAGACTTACCTATCAATTACAAGATAAATTTTGGATTTTAGTAGTTTTTGGATTGTATAATCCAAAAATCCGTATAAAAAAGTTCAGAACTAAACATGACGCGTGAGAAGAGTGGTGGAAAATAAAATAGTCTTATTAGTTTATAAACATAGAAATACAACCCCAACATTAGGAATGTACTCTTCTCACTTTTCAAATTGCTCAAAAACATACCCAGTGGCATAAAAATCTACTATGGTTACAAACATAAATGAATAGTGTTTGGACACACAAACATCAAAAGATTTTTTTCTAATAATAAAAAGCAAATTGTTAATAAAATGATTTAGTATTTTGAGAAAAAAAGTTGTTTATGTGTGATCAAACATTATTCATTTATTTTTGTGCCTATGCAAGAATGTCTCACCAGCGATAGTTAATTGGCGTTCAATTTTTCAGCAACAATTAAGTGTCATTGGTCAACTTTTAAAGTGGTTCAATCATTTTTAAATCGGTTTAACTTATCTTAAAAGTGTCTGACAATACTTAACTATCATTGGAAAACTGAATGGCTGCCATCTACCTCTCAACCAACGGTAGTTGAAAAAAAGAGCAATTTGAGAAGTGAGAATAGAAATTTTCAACCTTAGCGGTGCAAAAAGGGCCTTTCAATAGAGATTCAAAACATTTAAGGTCTCTTTTTTTATTACTTCTTTTCCCACCCCCACCCCTATGTTCTTAAAAATCATCTTTTTGTTTTTATTAGTGAAATTATCCCTAAGGTTGATTCAATTAGTAAGCATATGACTTGTTTGTAAAGTTGTAGGCTTTACTCATGTTGTTAATGTAATTACTTTGATAAACATTCTTTAAATCTGTATGTCTACTCTAACTCTAATGATTCCATCAAGCTCAATTCATCTAAACTTTTTATTAGTAAAAAAAATATAATTTCTTACGGAATTTTTCTAGAAGTATACTTTTGGACAACTTGTTTATAACTCCTCGTTTATGTGTAATTTGGCCTAGAAGAGCACATCAAAAGTTTAATTTCATACGCCAAAGTAAGTTAAAAAAAATTATCACAAACACCACAATGGATTCTCTCTATTTAGCAACTCAATGATCTCACTCTTACTATTTTCTACCGTCACTATATTTTATGTGACAAGTGGTGGTTAGTGTTAGTTCTAAAGTTTGAAATTTGTATCACTTATTCAATAAAATATCATATTAACAAGGTTACCACGAAAGCAATATCAAGTGGAAAATTGAAAAGATACCGTACTTATTATACAAACTCTCTCCCTAACGTCAGCAAAGTGTGCAAATTCGTTTAATTAACGAAAAAAATAAGTGTACAAAATTGTGTGGGGTTATCATGTCCTTCCTATTTGTCAAAAAACAAAATCAAAAGAGTCGGATAACTCAATTGATTTGACAATCTAAAATTTATTTCATCCGATCACTACTATAATAAGTAAATACATTTATTGAATAACCGATGAATTTAGGTTATATTATCAATAAAATATATCATTTATACATGAAAAAGTAATATGTATTTATTTATAATAGTGATCAGCAGGGGCGATTTTACCCCCCCAGCTAACCCGGGTATGCGCCCGGGCTCAACCCATACTTTCTTTGTATCGCTATAAGAAATTTGACTTTTAGTGACGGCCAAAATCCGTCACTACAGGACAAATTTCCGTAGCTAAATCTATCTGTCATTGCCAAATGACTGCCACTGCATGTTTTCCACATTTACCTACGGAAAAAAACCGTAGGTAATTCTAAGGAGACCATTTTAAAAACATTATAGACCTCTACCTATGGTTGGCGGCTGTCACTAAAACTTATCATTGTTTTATTTTGCCCAGACTCCAAAAAATTCCTGGCTCCGTCACCGGTGATCAAAGAAGGAGTAAAGAAGTACTTGTATCAAAAAGAATGAAAGGAGTACTAACGTCACAGGTATGAACACCATAAATATTTGCGGACAAAACCAAAAGAAAAATAAGCATCCTGACGCCAATTTTATTCACGTCACAGACATTTATATTTGTCATAAGAATTTCATTGATTAATATTTGAAGTGTCACAGTATGAACATCACATCTTAAAATCTCTCTTTACAGCATGCAACACATTTCAATTTTGAAATCTTAATTCAAATATGGCAACCATAACATGCTTAATGTATGATCATGTATAATTTTCTTTTTTAGGTTTATAATATAGTCACTTGATATATTAATTATTCAACATTCAACATTAATGAGTAATGTTTAGATGCTTAATTTTTAGATAAGATTTTCGATGTTCAAATTAATCCCAAGCAACATAACATAAATGTCAATTATGGAGGGAGCATATAGTTGGAAGTGATAAAAAAGAACTAATTAATAGCACACCATGAGGTTGAGTGTTGACTAGAACTATTGTTATTAGAAAAATAGGACTATTTTCATTAACTTTGTAAAATTGAGGACCAAAATACAATTAAATCTATTTAAAGTCAACAACACTTACAATGGACATTCCTTCAAAGAAAAACACTTATAATGGACTAAAAGGTTGATACCTATTAGATAATGATCTTTGTTGTGAATTCACTATTTTGATATGTCAAATATGGGTTATCGTTGAATCAAATATATCTTGTTCTCATTGATTTGGATAGAGTTTTGTTTTTGGGCATTTTTTTAATTAAAAAAAAAAAAACACAATTCTTGCTCACACATTAATGTCACTTGTTCAAAAAAATAAAATAATCACAAATATCACGGACAGGCAAAACTTAAAAGGTATCCGTGGGCGAAACAGATAAAGGGAGAAATCCAAATCAATTCAAAATTGTTGATTTGTTTTGATTTATTTTCTTAAATAATTTTTTAACTAATCCAAACAAAGCTGATAAAGAGTGATGTTACTGTCGTCGTGAGCTTAGCTCAGTTGGTATGGACAATGTATAAAATATGTGAGTCTGAGGTTCGAATCCCAATCACCACAAAAAAAAAAAAAGTGATGTTAGTAGTAGCATGGGAGTAAATTTTGGTTTTTTTTTTTTTTAACAAGGAGTAAACTTTGGTTTAACTTGGAAAATAGAAGATTTTTACTAGATTCACAAGAATAGGATCGATCTAAGGATAAGGTCATTAAAGCCCTTGTTTTAGGTCCCCCAACATAAAATTATCTCTTATTAAATTTTACAAGCAAAAAGGCCTCATAGTCGAACAAAAAAAAACCCCATATATTCAAAAACTGCTTTAGGCTTCGTTACTTTTAAAAATTATTGGGTCGGTCCTGTGAAGAATCATACATGTTGGGGTTGGATCTAGATTTGCTGCTGTAAAAAAAAAAGTTTCACACTGTGTTATCATGGTTTTTGGGTGCCAAGCCATTAATTGGACTTGAACCTTTTGACCGTTGATATCTCTCTTTTTTCTTGGGAAGGGTAAAAGGAGAAAAACCCTTAAAGAGTTCTAGATTCGGGGGTCGGTTTTACTACGGGAAGGTGTTAGGCACCCGGAGTAACTATAGTCCTCTATAGGAGCCGTTTTCCTAAGTCTATATTCACGCTTATTTTTACTTACTTTTGAAAATGGGAGGTTTATTTAGTTAAGAATGGGGGGAGAGAAGTTGTAAGACTTGATTTTTATTTCGGCTTGGATGAGTTTTGACTCATTGCCTACGTACCGTTTTACGGGATCAAAACCGGCGTAGTTCTTGCTAAAAAGACTTGTTTTTGTTTTAATTGTTTGATTTTAAGTTTTGAAAAAAAAGTTTTGAAGAAGGAGATTGGGAGGCTTCATGAGCATTAGATTTAGCAAAAAAAGCGAGGTTTGATTAGTGATTAGAAAGGAAGTCTAAATGATTAAGATGGATTGAATTTTTCTTAAGAAAAAAAGAAAGGAAAAAAATGAAGTGTTGACTTCATATTTATTATGAAAATTTTTGAAGTGAAGTTCAATTGTTTTTTTTGGAAAAAGGATGGATTTTCTCTAAGTGTTTAAAACCTAAACGCTTGTCTAACCATACAATCCTATGCATACATCTAAGGTGAGTGTGTGCGTGTCGGTGCGCCATAGTGTCCATAGTCCATATTACAACATTTCCTAAATACATTCTATGGCCCCTTTGCCAAGCTACAAACCAATGATAACAAATTACATTACCAAATGAATTAAAACTTGTAAAAAAAAAAAATGCTAAGCTAAAGAAAGTGGAGAGAGTGGTGGAATGCTATGAAAGGTATGGCACATGAGATGAAATGGTTAGTAATCATAAAGCACACAATAGTAGGAAGTAATCAAAAGGAAATGCATAAAAATGGCAAAGAAAAGGTAATAAAGTGGCAATGAACCTAAAAACTTTGATGTGATACCTAAAGGTGCTTGCAACCCATAATCATCACATCATGGCAATTTTGCAAGAAATTTGGTTTCAAGCCATGACATGAAATTAATGGAAACATATGCAAGCAAGGTATCACACCAAATTCATAGAGAAATTTGACACTTTATTCTCTAAAACAAACATTTGTTGCTTGTAAAACAAGAAATCCATAACATCATATTCAAAACAGCAAAAAGAAGCACATGTCCAGAGGCATATTCATCATAAGATATGGTATCATTTATTCATAACACATATCAAAGTATCAAGAACAAAAACATAGCAAAAAGTATACCAAAAGTGTAAAAACACATGGAAATTTGTTCATGCCATTTTGATATTTTTTTACATGCAGGAAAACACCATAAAAATGCCAAAAATGTACCAAGAAACAACTAGGATTTTTTTAGAAATTTTGTAAACAAGAATGAGCAGGCCACAGGTGCAAATAGCAAAGAAAATGGTGCAAGCAGCAAAAGAAGCAAAAAAACGTACAACAGAAGGCCCAGCCCAAAACCAGAGGAAACGGATCTCACAGGGATACTCAGGGACCGTTGGATTGATCCAAGGTCCCAAACCCTAGATCTAAGGGCTCACAACGCAGGGGATTGGACCGGTCTTGAACCGGTCCGGTCTAGCGCCCTATATAAAACCCTAACGCGCCGGTTTTTTCATTTGTCACACACCTTTCTCTCTCTAACTCTTCTCTCTTCTCTCATCTCTCTCTAAACCCTCACCGCCGGTGAGGATGAAGCCACGGCGGAGACCTTGAAGGTCCGCCGGAAGCTTCATCTTCTCCGGCGCGCCTAAACCACTCCGGTGACCTAATTTTCCAGAACTTCAAAGTTTCTACATCAAACGATTCGCCTCCTTACCCTAAACACGAATCCGGCATTTGTTTTTTTGAAAACGGCTTGGAACGACGTAGATCTTGAAAAAGCTTTTACGGTTTTGAAATGATTTTTGATTTTTTTGAATGAGATCATTTAGATCTTTAAAGATCTACATCGTTTCGTCGTTTGATTACTTTTTGACGCCTGTTTTCGCTTTCAAAACGTTGATCCTTACGGATCTAGATTTTGATGTTTACGGTTATGGTTTTCTTTGAATTCTGGAACCTTTGGATCTGTTTTGCTTGCGTGATTTTTAGGTTTAACAGTGATATTGCTTTTGAAAAAGAGTATGAGTTTTACCTAAGGTTTTGGTTGAAACCTTTAATGGAGGAAAACCTTTGGGAAAAACTTGAATGTTCTTGACGGTTTTGATGATTTTGCTTGCTTTTGGACCGAAAATAAATCGGTTTACCGGTTCATCTTCATCTTCTCTGATTCTTTCTCTGCTTCTCTGTGATTACGTGCTTGAGCTTGCTTCAACGTTTTTTTGAATCTGCGTGAAAAATCCCTATGATCAGTGCTTGAGCTTGCTTCAATGTGAGCTCGCACTTTGAATTGTAGGGGAAATCTTCAATCCGGTGATGAAGATTCACACGAATCTCTGAGGATTGATGTGAAAATCAATGAATTTGTGTATGAATTTGGTTCTGGAAATCTTAGGGTTCTTGTGTTCTTGGTGATTTCTCTGTGATTTTCTTGGTTTGATCTAACTGACAAGAAAGAGAAAAATTGAATCTGTTTTGGTGAAGTGGCGTGTAATCCATGGCTTTGATTCTGACTCAATGCTTATATAGTTGACATGTGTACACTTGAGCCAATGAAAATGTGACACCTGGATTTGTATGGAAATGGCACGGCCTGGACCTGAAAAATGAACTTTGGACTTTTCTGCAAAAAATAAAACTTCAAGGACTAAACTGCAATTTGACAAAAAAGACTGAAATGAAAATTAAAAAAAGGTGGACTGAACTGCAATTTTGGAACTCTTTGAGGACAAAAATGCAAAAATAATAAAAACACTAAAAATTAAAATAAAATTGGTAATTTGACCAAACGTAAAGCGAAACACAAATAAAATTGACAAAACGGACTAAAACGAACCAATGGCCTAAATGAGGTACTTCAAAGTAACCTCCCCATGCCAAAATTTCGTGTGAAATGACCAAAATGCCCCTAGGGCTAAAAATGACCTAAACAGATTCAAATTGACTTGACGCTGACTCAGACGCAAATTTGAAATGAATTTTAACAAAGTTTACTGATGACATGTTTAAAAATAATCTGAAAAGACTCAGAGACAGTCACAAGGATGAAAATGGGTCCCACTGCAGGAAATGACCAAAATACCCTTCTGTATGACTTTTTGCAAATTTTGAAATAAACTGTAGAAAAAGCAATGTAATGATTCAGAGACACTTTCGAATGACTTACAAGACAAGTAAAGACATTTTGAAAGGTTTTATGCAAGAAAAACAGAGGTAAAAATAGGATTGAAAACACTGCGTAGCAGAGACAATTTGAACTGTGCAGTTGAAATTTGATAATTGACAAAGTTTGAAATGAAATTGGGCCCAGTATTTTTAGGTCCAAAAACAGGGTATAACACACTGTAATCAATTACATCCATTGATATGAAATCAGACGGTCTAGATAACACACCAGCTTTATGATCTTGACTATCGATCTAAGTCGGACGATCCTGATATGTTACAACGTCTGGTTGTAACAAAAGGAAATCCAAGTCTGTTGGGGTTAGGGATAGTTATTTTCTGAAAAAGCTTGCCACCGACACATAAAATTCTCACAAACAAAATAGCTCACTCCCACATGATGTGACCAAACTACCCATGTGTGACTTAAGTTACGTTCGCTACCACCAACGTGAGTTAAGTCACGCTTGGCACCAACGTGACTTAAGTCACGCTGCGCGTTGTCCTTCATTACGGGGAGGTTATTGTTCAGCAACACTGGGCCAGACAGGTTCCTGACCCACTCCTGATTATTGTGAACATCAGAGCCAAAGTGGATAGTGCAATGGGGCATCCTGATGTGTTTTCATCTCCAGTCTTTACCGGTGTGTTGCAGGGCATCTAGTCGGAGTATAGCTTTTTGCAGGAGGAGCCGGTTCCCCAGAGGAGGTCTATGAGCCACAGTCCACAAGAGTATTTTTTTTTTTTTTTTTTTTTTGAAAATGCTAACAAGTGCCCTTAGGACATTGTTTAAGCATCCAAAAGTAGCAAATTTTACATTGAAAATTTTGTAGTTATGACTTTTACATGTGTTTGACTTGTATTTTCAAGACAAAGTTTCTTTTTGTGGGTTCATTAAACAATGTCCTCAGAACACTTGTTAGCAAAACCTTTTTTTTTTTAGTCTTTTTATGACATTTGCATATCTTTAGATGTTTTTATGACATTTTGGCGGATTTTGATGTGATATATTTACAGGTGTGCCTTTGCGTTATTTTATGACAATTTCATTAGTTTTCGATTTTATTTTGCGTATTTAAATTTTGAGTGAATGAATGATTGAATGAATAGATGAAAAATGGATGAAAATGAAGGAATGAATGTATGAGTGAATAAATGAATTAACATCAATAGGGAATGGAAGCAATTGTGCTATTCCGTCAAATGACACAGGCAGAGTGTGATCGTGGCTTAAGTTACGTTGAGGGTATTATTGTCCGAACACATGTGAATGAGCAATTTCCAATGGGAGAAGAGTAATTTTCATCGACGCAACTTAAGAATTTGATTTAGAGAGCTAAAATAACATTTGATTTAGAGAGCTAATTTATGAACAACCATAGTCGGGACACCAAACTACATCACATAGCATTTCCCCTTCGAATGATGTGCATGTAAACCATGGTCGATCAAACAAGTATTATAAATATACATAGTCGGTTGTCCGTAAATTATTTCTCTTGATGTAAGGCCTTGGATGTGATTCGCAAGTGCAATGATTGTGATATAGAACAATGTCCGGTAGAATTTTTTAAGGAGCCAAAATATGTCAAGGTATGCCTCAAATAAACGAGTCTGGATTTGCTCAACTTTTCTAGCATCTATTTATTGTTTAATTGTGAGAGAGAGAGGATTAATATGGTTCATTAGTTAAGTCCACTAATTAAAATGGGCATCGCTAAGTTATCATGTGTGTCTATCTCTTTTATAAATATATATTAAAATAATGGTGGATGAATGGAGCAAATACAAGCTCCAAATAAACAAATATGATTTGACACCTAAAATTTTGTCAGGTACCAATGACATATATGTAAAATCAATACAAAATTTAACTTCTTTTCTAAAATAAGGAAATATTAAAAAAAATGACATGTTATTAAATGAATGAATCCTATTAAGAAAAAATCAAATATAAATAATTTTTTATTTATGAAAGAAAGAAGAAATAAGAAAAGAAAGTCATGTGGATGACCTAGTTTCGTTTTCTATTCCATTTTTTGTTGGTTCCTCCATATACTTTGACATTGAGTTTTTCATCCCAACGCCTTAACCTCAAATGGGCAACAACAAAAATGAATTGCATGAAAATGTTTCCTTTATCAACTTCTTTGTCACTATACTCCTTAACTTCCTCAATCTATCTCAGAGTTATAACCTTATATCACCTCTTTTTTTTTCTAACCCACATTTCTTAAGATCTTTTACCATAATAGTTATTCAAGGTATTCTCACGATTTAGATCTTTTAGACATGCTATGAGATTATTAAGTCGTCAACAAACATCTATTTTTTTAATCATTATTCCAAATACAGGATTATAAAATCATGTTGTCAACCCTCTCATCACATTACGTCGGTACCTTACATCATCTTCCTATATTGCTCATGTGTTACATGTTATATTACATAATGATCATGTTGGGAATTTTCTCAGTCTTTTCCTCCCTTCTCCCAATTCCCCATCACTTGTATGAACCTCCTTCCATGTGTCTAGGTTCTTCAACCAACTCATTTTCTCCATTATTATTATTCCCTCTCTCAATCACATTCTCAATACATAAAACTATTCTATTGACGTTACTGTTGGCTAATGACTATTGGATACATAGTATTTCCCCGAAATTTCAGCCACGACGAAGAAAATAAGGTACTCAAGAACATAGTATACTATACTAAAATAATATTCAAAGTCAACGATTCCTTTCTAAATTTCAATACAATTTTCCACTTTATTTGTTTATGCAATTTCATGTACGTCACGTCTAAGAACTCTTTTTTCTTTGACTTTTATTTTCCACACGTCGGAGCCGTTTTTTTAGGTTCAAAATACTATATTCGTTTTTTATGTTTGAATTTAAGATATTTATTCATCAAATCAAAAAATAATCCTTCTAAAAATATTCAAAAAAAAAAATCAATTATGGTGTTTTTATAAAATTAAATAAATGTTGTATTAGTGCAAGCTTATGTGGGCTATCCGAAGCCTAGTCGGACTAGTCTAGATCGGCCACAAACTTAAGCTTTTATGGATGATCTATAAAAGTTCGTTTATAATTCAAGGTCAAATTCGATGTCTAAACCCGGCATATTTTTGAACTGACTTGTTCACACCGACTCATTTTTAATAGTTTTTTTTTTATGTTACAACTCATTTTTAATAGTTGATACTTGATTAATTATGTTTTATTAACAAAATTTATACAATTCATTAACTACGTGCATGTGTAAATTAGGTTAATCATTCGATAAATTATCGAATTTATATGACTTAATCACATTCCAATATTCCATACAAATTAATGTGGAGCTGGAAGTAAACTTAGAAATGAATAAATACAGCACATTTGACTTAGAAAATTAAACAATTAATAATTTGCTGTACAATGAGACAATATTTCTAATTCTTTATGAGCAAAATACTATGACTATTCTACCAAATAAATACTCCAAGTATACTATGACTATGAGTGCTCTAACGTGGCAAGATATACTAGTAGTTCTTATATAAATACACATTAGACTAATGTTCATTTAGATTAGAATCACCATATCATAATTATTTGGTTGCTATTTTCTAACCAAACCAAAACGTTGTTCTTGGTTTGCTTGCTCTCTCCCTTTGTTCACTTTTCTGCAAATATGGCAAGTTTGGAAACTGAATCACTAAATGGTCATCCCAACTCAAGTCCTAATCACCAGAGACCTGTAAGTTTCTCTTAATCATCATTATATCTCTTAATCTCTCTTATTTATAACATATCTTATACTATATATATTATTGCTCTTTTTTTTTTTTTTTTTATACATCTTATTACTATATTTGTTTTATTTTCATGTTTTCATTCTTCTTATGATAGATATTTTACAACATCTTAGAATATATTTTTTTAGAGTAGTGCTATTTAACCATTTTATATGCAAACTCCCCAAAATAAATAACCATTTTTTTCTGGATTATCATGGTATTAGTATGAAGTTTCTACCATCATTAATGATGACTAGTCTTTAACAAGAAAGAACACACAAAATGAGTTATCCCCTCTTGCGAGTTTTCTCCATACACTAACACTTGCTTAAGAGTTACCTACCGCTTGAACTAATTCATCGTTGGTAATAAATAACCATTTAAAATAAAATATTTCCTCATCTCATATTACGTTTCTCATTTTAAAATATTTACGTGCTATTATATAGATATTTTAGTTTTAATATATTACTGTTTTGACTATTTCAAATGAGAAATATTAAAAAAGCATAGGCCATGCATCATCATATAGGCCAGGTCATACCTTTTACTTTTCTTTAAACAGAAAATTCAACCTATCAGTATGTCATGTAGGCCATGCATTTTTTCTTCGTACACTTGCCTTGTAACGGAAGAAACTAGAGCTAGAAATAGAATACGTTAGTTAAGTTTGACTTATTTTTGCTCCCAAATAAAGTTTAACTTATTTGATTCCATTGAAGACCCAAAAACATTTTAAAAGTCAAAATTTCAAGATCTAGATCTAGTTAGAGATAAGGCATGATAAACACCTTGATGTCAACTTTAAGATAGTGTGACGTTATACACAATTTATTCCTTTGTATAAGTTGTGAGATGTAAATTTGCCTCAAAATTATTACTCAAAGTATTTTTTACAACTAAATTACTCAAAGGTATTTCTTTTTTTATTTGAAATTAGTGTTCGGACAGGCACTTCGCAGTTCACGCGTGCATTTTTTTTTCTACTTCGTTAACACGTGTAAATTATACGCAATGTTTTTTTTATAAGAAATTAATTTTGATTAAAGTTATGTGTATAGTTATTTGTGACTTTAAGTAGTAAGAAATTATGTTTATCTTTTACCAATAATAAAACAAATATAATAAAAATTCTTATCTTTTTTAATAAAACCAACAATATCGCGTTTTTAAAAGCAAATTTATTTAAGGGTATAATTGAAATAATGAAGAGTCCAACCCAAAAAAAAAAATCATATATTCCCTTTATATAATGTAACTAGGGTCTTTGGCTCTCCAATGGATTTAAATCCCCTCTAAAATACCCTTCTCACCCAAAAAAATCAAAAGATTTCAAACTTTTTTATATTTCTTAAGCGAATGTGAAATTAGTTAGCCAATTTTTGTCCTATCCTTTTTACTAGCACCTAGCTTCTTTTTGTTATGATCATACATACATACATACATATATATGAGGATATAGATTGATTTTATATGTATAGCTTAAATTAATTGGATGTTCATTTAATTTTGTGTTATTAAACAGATTGAAGAAAAATCAGAAAGGGACAAGAGAATTGATGAGTGGCTTCCAATTACATCTAAAAGGAATGCAAAATGGTGGTACTCAGCTTTTCACAATGTCACTGCCATGGTTGGAGCTGGTGTTCTTGGTCTCCCTCATGCCATGGCACAACTTGGATGGTATATTTCAATTCAAACCCAAATTGCATTGTAGAATGAGCTTTTTTCTATTAAAAAAATATTCTTTTTATTTATGTATGTTTTAATTCCTTAATCTTGCAAGATTTTTTTTTATTCCATCCAAGTTTTCTAAGTGTTACACGCCGTCTCATTATATGTTTCATTTTTGTTTTTAGCAAAATTATGTCTCATTTAGAATGTGCACACTTGTCCTCGTGAGTTTGACTCAGTTGGCAGGGATAATGCATAATAAAGGCACAAGTTAGCATGATCCTGAAATATAATGTTTGTTTTGAGTTAATATGTGAAGTAACTAAACTCAAAGTTACTCCTAAAAAAATTGATCTCTCCTTTTTGCACTTGTTTCAATTCCTTGCAAGATATTTTTTTCTTCAAATGGTAATATTAAAAGCTTATACAAAATATCCATTTAATTATTTGAGAATCATAATGTATTGTGCAGGGGTCCAGGTATAACCCTACTTGTTCTTTCATGGATCATCACATTCTACACACTTTGGCAAATGGTTGAGATGCATGAAATGGTTCCGGGAAAACGCTTTGATAGATACCATGAATTAGGTCAACATGCTTTTGGGAAAAAATTAGGTCTTTATATTGTGGTGCCTCAACAACTTGTGGTAGAAATTGGTGTTAACATTGTTTATATGGTCACTGGGGGAACATCATTGCAAAAGTTCCATGATATTGTGTGTCCAAGCTGCAAAAAGATAAAGTTGACCTATTTCATCATGATATTTGCTTCAGTTCACTTTGTGTTATCTCATCTCCCTGATTTCAACTCAATTTCTGGTGTGTCCTTGGCAGCAGCAGTCATGTCCTTCAGGTATAAAACTTTTATATTTTTCAAAATATTTTCAATCAATGATAATTCTCAAGTTATTAAATATTTTTGATTGGGATGTGTTATAGTTAATGTGGCATACAGTTTCACGCTATAAGCGATCTTTGCCACCGATTTAATACTAGACAGTTCATATTATACATTTAAGTTTCACACAAATAACTGAACTCATCTCTCGACTTAGATCGAGCAGCCCAGATGTAGTACTGTGTGATGTAGTTGTTGCGCCTAATCCAAATCCAATTTT